>NC_086321.1:343003121-343308121 GCF_036172605.1 Pelobates fuscus | reverse complement strand
TGTCTGGATTGCCCTTTAAACTTAAGGAGAGAAAACAATTAGCAAGATAGGTGAGAACGGACAACAGCTCAATTAGCCTGCCCTTCGGTGGTTCCCTGTTCAGATCTCAAGCTGGTTTTAGCGTACCATTACAGAGAGAACATATCTGAAGCATATCAGACTGGTCTCACCCGTATGGGCAGTCCATATCCGAAATGCCTCACGGTGCTCACGGTGCTCACGGTGCCTAGAAGAAATGTTGGCTATACCTCATTCCTTATTTGTTATACTAATAAAGTGAGTGTGAGTCTGTGAGAGTGAGTCTGTGAGAGTGAGTCTGTGAGAGTGAGAGTGAGTCTGTGAGAGTGAGAGTGAGTCTGTGAGAGTGTCTGTGAGAGTGAGAGTGTCTGTGAGAGTGTCTGTGAGAGTGTCTGTGTCTGTGAGTGTGTCTGTGAGTGTGTCTGTGAGAGAAAATATCTAAATATTATATTTTTTTCTATATTTTTCATAATATTAAATTATTTTGAAAGTTATATTATACATATTATAATATATATATATTAGTTATATTATATATGTATTATTATTATTTAAAACGTTTGTAATTAAGTTGTTTTGAAAGATTATCCAACAGTATTAACTCAAAACCATGATCTTTTAAAAGCTCCGTAGATTATTAATTGAAGCAAAAAGATTTTAAAAAATCCCAAAAGTTCACTCCATATATGAAACAAATTTCTGACTTTTAAATATATAAACTTTGTAGCGTATGATGAATAATATATCCATAAATAGTACTAATTGAATTAACAATGTACATGTAAATTTTTTGGAATATTTTAATTGGAAGGTGGGGGGGATACATTTTTTTTTCCAATGTCCCAATGGGAAACGGCATTCATTATTTGGATAAAAATGTATATTTGCAATTTCATCAACTAACAAATAAAATATAAAATAGAGATACTAAAGAAAAAGTGTATACTTTAATATGTGACTCCATCTAGTAAACAAAACCATGCATGAAAGCATGAAAAAAAAAGAGAGAAAACTAATTTGTAAAATTTCAAATAGTAAATTACATGCAATGTTGACTTTAGCTCTGGTGAACCAGGTTCATCAGCGTGATGCAACTTTACAGCATCCTGTCATGTATGCAGCGTGTGGTCACTTACAACAGTGTTTCAAACCTGTACTACAAAGGGCGTGCATCTCCACCCAACAGGCTTTAAAATTAGGAAATCTGCTGTCTACATCTATTTCTTAACAAAAATGTGGTCAAAGTGCTCTCATAAATACAAATATGTCTGTGTGAAGAAGGGGCGGTATCTGAAAGGATATTTCCATTATCAGGTGGCTTTTGATGGACTTATAGAAAAAGGAAACAGTAAACCTATTAGAAACTTGGTGGCATGTAATTAAATCAGGTTTCGGGGATCCTTGCTTGTTTTAGCATGTGTATGTGAATGGGCTATTTCACGTTTCATTGATTAGTCGGTTAGTATGGTCCACCTGAGTGATAAGTGTTTATCACAAAAATATCTCATAATGTATAATAAATAATAATAATAAAATATTATAGTTTAGACATTTTTTTTTTAATTCTTTATTTGTGATGTGCAGAAAATATACAGACACATAGAGGTGGCCACGATAGCCGAGACAAACAGCTAGCAAGTGTACATAGGAAACAATGTTGTGGCACATATAACAAAATTACATTAATAGCTGCACAGTTTTCATTTATAGTGAACATTTGAAACTAGTCAGTAGTTAGTTATAAAATATGATTAAACATTTTAAACATTTTAAACAAGTCAGTGGTTGTTTATGAAATATGATCGCGATTATGTTGGTGTGAATCTATACAGGTGAATTTTGTTCCATGTCAGCAGGTAATGCCCTCCTATGAGAAGGCACTTAAGGTGGACCTCTTCTCTGCCGCAACATGGGTGGACAGGAGATGTACCTATGTATTCCCCCATACGGGGAGCAACCTTTGTAGCTGTAGGCATATTACTGGTAGCAACCGTCCTGTGCCAGGAAACGAAGTGACATACAGTGGGAATTTACAATCTGCATAAGAAAGCCTCTAAATGAACCTTATAACCTGCTACGACTGCTAGGAAGTAAAACAGAACCTGGGTCCACAGGCTTAGTGACGTATATAATATATGTCGTCTAAAATATATTAAAGTGATATAATAATTAAGGCCCTATCTGCAGTTATGTGGGTCGTATTTAGTCATATATTATGTGCGCTTAGTGCAAGAGGGTTAGGTAGACTCATGCTGTGCTAACCACAGCTACTGGCACTAAATCGTCATCCAAAACTTAAGGTTAGACGTTTCCCGTGCTGCCTAGTTACCCTGGTAGATGGGGGGGATACTGTCTACATTAGTGTGCATCTTAACATGCCCTGTAATACATGCAGTCTGTCGGGGGGAAACTGACGATTATGCTGGTGTGGGTTTGTACCTATGGAGCTGTTCTATGTTATCAGGTAATGCCTTTCTGGGGGGAGGCACTTAAGGTGGGCCTTGTCCCTGCTGCAGCTTGGGTGATCAAGTGTGATGCCTATGTGTTCCTCTATTCGGGGTACAGCCCTAATAGCTGTAGGCATATATCTGGTAGCGGCTGCCCTGTGCCCGGAGACGAATTGACAGACATTAATAACTTACAATCCGCATAATAAAGTATCTTAATAAATCCTATAACATGTCAAGACAACTAGGAAACAAAACAAAACCTGGGTCTATAGGCTTAGTGACGCATAGATTATATGCCATCTAAAATATATTAACGTTATATAAGAATTAAAGCCCTAGCTGCCGTCATGCGCCACATATTTTGTCATATAGTACATACAATTAGTGCAAACAGGTTAGATAGACTCATTCTATGCAATCCACAGCTATTGGCAAGTAAAAGACCGTCTAAATTTCGGGTTAGACTTTTCATTTGCTGCCTAGATACACAGGTAAATGAGGAGATATTGTCTACATTAGTGTACATCTTATCATGCCCTGTAATACATGCAGTCTGTCAAGGGGAAACTGGATGCTGAAAACTGAAAGACGGGGGGGTCAAACACTGCGGGCAAGACATGAGTCTGTGGGTTTAGGTGCAAATTACGTATGTTTTGGTGCCGCTGCTGTCTCAGGTTCCTGCGGGGCCTAAAGTGCTGGAAGTGCTTGTAGTACGAGGAGTTGTGTTCACCGTGCGGCGGTGAGAGCGCAGGCTGTTGTCTTTGCCCCTTTCAAGTCCGTGAGGGGTTCTGTGGATGTTGTGCTCTCGAGCACGCACTGCCCCTGCCCCACTTTCACTGTTCATGGTGTCTCGCATGTCTTCTACGGGTTCCTGTTGTTGTAGCTGTAGGGCCCGAAGGAATCCCGCTGGGTCTTCGTCAGCAGACAGTGTCAAGATTGAGTCTTTTAGTGGGACTACTAGGGTACCCGCTACTCCCCATCGGTACCTGATGCCCTTGTCTCTCAGTTGTCTAGTGATCGGCACGAACTTCCTTCTTTCCACTAAGGTGAGAAACGGGAGGTCAGCATAGACTTGCACCTGGTGGTTGTCTACTGTGATGGAGGGAGTCTTCCTGGAATAGGCCATTAGGGCGGCCTTAACCGCAGTATCCCGGGTAACAGCTATTATGTCCCTTGATGCATCTGCGGGAGCGGTCGGGGCTTTGCGAATCCTGAACGCTGCCTTTATCGGCCATGCGTCGCCTTCTTTTTTTGCCCCCATTAGCTCGGCCAGATTATTGACATAAGTCAGCAGGGCCTCCTTGCCTACTTCTTCTGGGGCTCCGCGGATGCGGACATTCCGTTTGCGGTGGCGTGTTTCCAGAGCCGTTACGGAGTGGGTAAGTCTGTGGACTTGACGTGTTAGCGAGTCAATTTGTGTTTTGGCGTCAGCCAGCAGAATGTCCCGTTCTCCCCCTCGTGTTTCAACTTTGTCTAACTGCTCTTTTACGCCTGTTACCTCTGTTTGGACCCCCATCAGATCTGCCTTCCACAGCACCCTTAAGTCCAGGAGAAGTTTTTTAATGTCTCCTTTCGTAGAAGGCGAGTCGTCAGGGTCTGATGATTCCGATTCAATCGGTTCTGCGTCCGGGGTTGCGACCTGAGGGTTTTCCCCGTCTGTGGATGAGTCTGAGTCGCTGGAACTCCGAGGCCTGCCCAGCGCCATTTTAGGCTGTGGATGCGGTTGCGGCCTTTCAAATGATCGCCTGATATCAGGCTGATAAGGGCTCTCCAGGCGGGCGATTTTTTTATTCTTCCGACCCATTCTGTTGTTGAGGGGTTTACTGCTTCATGTAGCTTGATTTTCAGGCGATTGCTCTTCTTTTTGGGGCAATTATAGTCTTTTTTCAGTCGATGAAGCAGGAGCTCACTGAGAACACGTCTGCCATGCAGCTCGGCTAGCCACGCCCCGCCTAGTTTCAACATTTTGATTTACTGTTGATGGAAACCCGCCAGTAGAAAACTTGTGATATAGCCTTTATATCAGTTTTTTAGAGTGGTCTCATAATACCACTTGTCTTCTTCAAGAATACTGCTCAAATAATTAAAAGTACACAGATTGGCATACAGATACATTTACAGCCCGTAAAACTCATTAAGGGCGTAAAATAATATATTTTATAAACTAACATCAACTAATTATTCAAACGTTACCTATTATTTACACTATATACAGTCACGTACCTATACATATTAATGAGATCTCCTCTTAAATATAATAATATATATTTTTTAAAACGGAAGAAATCCCAAACCTCAATAGTTGAACAATGGATGAACAGGGTAGAGTATGAGTGATATGGAAAAACTCAATTGGTTGTCCAGGGTCAATAGACAGAGTTATTTGAAAGTCTGGAACCCGGAGTTAACATTTTGGGTACAACACCTGAGAGGCCAAATGGGTAAGACATAGGCCTTTTCGTAACACACCCTCACATTGCAGTAAAACATTAACTCTCACACATGAAATATCTGTTACTAGGTGTAGAATGGCAGGACTAAACTGTTCAGCAAAATATACAGAGAACATATTTTTAAGGCTGCAATCTCTTAGTGTGTAAGGCTCACTTGAATAATATGTATAGATTTGGAACACAACTGCAGAATCTGATGGTTCTTTAATGAATTAATTTGGGGTTGAAGCAAATAATAATACTGATTCTGTAGCTTTAAATCTCAGCGTAGTTAGACAAGCAAGTAGAAGCAGTTTGCAATTGAAGCAAGTAATAATACTGGTACTGCAGCTTTAATTATCAGCATAGTTAGACAAAGCAAGTAGAAGCAGATACAATTGAAGCAGGTAATGATACTGATACTGTATCTTTAAATATCAGCGTAGTTAGATGAAGCAAGCAGAAGCAGTTTGCAATTTGAAGAAAGCAATTAGTTAGTCCATGAAAAATGACTGCTTCCTGGGAGTAACAGTCAGACAAGTTTGCAGGAAGGATTGTTAGTTGTAGCAATAGAAAGTAAGACAGACTTGCGTGTAGGCAGAATCCAAATTAGCACTGAAGATTCTACTTAGCTTTTGATGAGAGTAGTTCCAGCTTGCTTTTAGCTTGTCGCTAAACTGGGGAGGTTATTGAGCATGCAGGGGTGGTCCGTGATACAATCCAAGGTCGTGGTGAGAAGAGAGGGAGTCAGCGATATCCAGTCCGGGTCTGGTACGCGTGTAAAGAGAGTGAAGAACTTCAGCCGGGTATGTGATTGCGGTCTTAAAGGACCACTCTAGGCACCCAGACCACTTCAGCTTAATGAAGTGGTCTGGGTGCCAGGTCCAGCTAGGGTTAACTAATTGTTTTATAAACATAGCAGTTTCAGAGAAACTGCTATGTTTATCAATTAGTTAAGCCTTCCCCCTAATTCTTTAGTTGCTGTCTCACTGACAGCCGCTAGAGGCGCTTGCGTGATTCTCACTGTGAAAATCACAGTGAGAGCACGCAAGCGTCCATAGGAAAGCATTATGAATGCTTTCCTATGTGACTGGCTGAATGCGCGCGCAGCTCTTGCCGCGCGTGCGCATTCAGCCGACGGGGAGGAACGGAGGCGGAGAGGAGGAGGAGAGCTCCCCGCCCAGCGCTGGAAAAAGGTACGTTTTTACCCCTTTCCCCTTTCCAGAGCCGGGCGGGAGTGGGTCCCTGAGGGTGGGGGCACCCTCAGGGCACTCTAGTGCCAGGAAAACGAGTATGCTTTCCTGGCACTAGAGTGGTCCTTTAACCTTTTTCAATAATCCAAAAATTTGGATCTGGCGCGGTCTCCCTAAGTAGCGCGGGAGGACCGAGTCAGAGAAAGGGGGCGTGGCAAGGCTCCAGCTACCCGGAAGTGTCAGGGTATCGGTGATACCATCAATTAAGCTATCACATAGTGTCATTTAAAAGTGACAGAAAGTAAGAATAGGATATACAATAAAATAATATACATGTTATAACCAAAGTTGTTACTATATAAAACATATAATAATTCATAATAAAAAAAAATATTGAAAAGAAAGAATAGGACATGACCATGAACTTTTATTAAGGTTTTTCTAAATTCCCCCTTTTTTTTAATTTGAGTTAACTTATGTTTATTGTTATCTTTGTTTCACTATAGAACACACTCAATATGAGTATAATCTAAATTCACTAGTTTTATGTGTATCATCTTTCCTAAATTCAATGAGTACACTGTAATGAAAACCATTCTTTTGAAATATATTTTTTTAACCTCAATTTCTTGTATTGTGCTTTATAATATTTATTGTGTGCCTTCTGCAATAAAAGCTCATATTTAATAAAAATATTAATAATATAGTATTTAAACAACTAAGAAATAAAAGGGTATCCTAGCTCCAAAAATGAAAACCCTCTCCCAACTGGATACTACTAAAAATGATATGATAGCACGCATATATGTAAAAATGAAATCTAAATATATGGACAAATTTAAAAAACCATATCATATATAATGCACAAATGAATACATGAAAAATTTAGGAAATACAAGAGAAAGAAAGGGAATGTAAGGCTGATTCCATAAATATAACAAAATCGGATTATTCAGTCCTTGGGTGAGAAATGGTTGGTGGCAATAAATCCGATGCCCTTTTTGCTGTTTAAGATTGCTAATCGCCTGTTCTCCAATTTAGTACCACCTGGTTTATACCAATACAAAAAAAAAAAAAATCTAATCAATCTCTATAAGTTGAGAGAAAAAAAAAAAAAGATGTTTCGTGTCTGGTAAATAATTTTTATTAAATAACAAACAAACATGAAAAAACATGAAAAAAATAGAGGGGTAATGACGCCCGATCAAAATAATGGTGCCGTTAATATCCATTTGGAATATTGTCACCAAATATCCTAATGCACAATGCAAACTCAATGAAAAATAGCCTATCATAATTCAAAACAAAATAGGTGAATACCTCTGTCTGGCCGAAGTTACCATAACGTGCGAATGGAGAACTTATTTTGTATGGTAACTATTTGTTCTGTGTGCCTTTTCACCTATTTTGTTTTGAATTATGATACGCTATTTTTCATTTAACATTAATATATACTGTAAAACTATGAATTCATTTCTGTTTACTTAAGTATGAGTGATGTCACAATATATTGATATATACGTTCACACGAAGGTACGTGTAACATTAGGAAATCAGGCAATAAGCAAATCTTAGAATAGACATTTTTTGAGGAAGTAGAGGAAGTAAAGGGAAGTCAGAGAGAGGAAGAATGATGTCCAGGAAAGATAAAGGCCAACAGTGATAAAGTTTATTATGTTAATAAAATGGAAGCCTATAAATTTAATTCTTTGTAAGTACAAGATGTGATGAATAAGAAGCACATGATAAAACGCAACATAAAAATTAAGGTCAACTATCCTTGTAGGCAAATTAATTTCCAGTGAAAAGAGGTTATAAGACAAAGAGTGTCCCCTGGCTGGTATGAAATAACATGGGTTATTCGTGTTCTCCCGGTAAATGTCAATTTCTGGGATTTTTAATTACTTTAGAAAAATGATAAAGAGATTGAATCTAGAATTTATAGGAAATAAGTATTTTATTAACTTAAAAAGTTAATGGAATATGAAATTAATTTTGTATAAAACCAATTAACTGTATGTATGATGGAATAGATGGGTTTGTAGGTTTACTGCACAAAACAGTCAGCTTTCAATTGTTTTTGCTTCATTACAGTAACAGAGCATCTAGCACTATAATTAACACTATAATATTATGCCTCCATTTTAAAAACAGCAGAATGATTTTGTTTTCCCCTAAAGAACGTGATCTTTCATCTGCATGAAGCTTAAGGGATGCCAAGATGGACATGGTTTGACAATGACATAGAGTGGATTAAATGACAGCGATAATGGGGAGATGGAAATGGTGGTCTGCCACCACAACCAAAAAAAAAAAATTTGATAAAACTTTAGATAAAAAGTTTTCCCTGCAGCCCAATCCTTCATGTCTAATATTACTACCTCTCACCGGAGGGGAAGGAGGGGTTTGCTAAGAGGAAGAGACAGCTTGGGTGTATTCTGTCATTGGCTGTCTGGCACCAGCACACTGTGTATGCTGGTGATGGAGAATACATTGTTTTACCTATGCAATGCTTAGTAAATAGTCCAATAGACATACAGAGCTATGTATATTTATTTTATGGTACAGGGTGTTAGTCTCATGTCCTGCTTTCTACTTCTGTATTTCTTATTAGGTAGCTAAAGTATTACTGTATACATGGCTTGAAAGACTGAATGGTCAGTAGACCTGATTATAATACAAGATACTCATGCTTTGAAATGGTTAAACTCGCATCTTTTAAACATACCATATTTTTCTGTTCTTGTGTCCTTGTGCCTTACACCAGCTTTCGCTATTTTTTTATAAACATCCTGCTGACCGGACCGCACGGAGGAGAAGGAAGCTGACAGGAGCTGCAGGAGAGGTAAGTAAACTCTCTGCCAGTCCCCCTCCTACACAGCCCCCCTGTCTGTATTATGGCAATGTACATTGCCATAATACAGACATTGACTCGAGTATAAGTCGAGTTGGGGTTTTTGAGCACAAAAAATGTGCTGAAAAACTCGACTTATACTCGAGTATATACGGTATATCGTGGCTTATATCCAGGCATGTAGTGTTAGAGTATGGGATTAGCCAGCTGTCTGAGAGAATATGCATATAAAGAACAAGCTAAATAGAGTGCAATTAGGAACAGCTAGGTAATATTAATAGAAGTAAGCACTAGACCCATATAATCAGAGCCCACCACATAGAGAGCAATGCTGATGAAAATTAGCAAATATAGCATGTGCAGTTGTGGAAAATCTGCTGATCCATCACAAACTCTCTCAACCGATGCCCGTGGATGAGAGGCTAGAGACCCATAAGTGTAAGAGTCCATCTGTAGTTCCCGCTTTCACAGCCTCCAGATCGGGTAAGTATTGCTGTAAGTGCCTCTGGGATCACAGCTCCACGTGTCTTTGGCTCCAGGCTTGCAAGAAAGAGCCAGCCCTTTAAATGCTGCAGCTGCCTGAGCACTCTATAGAGAGCGCTCAGGCGGCTGCCGCACTGCCTCACCTCACCTTCCCACTGTAGCGTGGCCGAGCTCCTCTCCGGTCCACGGTCCTGGCCGGACTGACAGGAAGTTCACACTGAGTGTGCACTTCCTGTCAGTCCAGCCGGAAACAGGAAACAGAAACTCCTGTACTGCGGACTGCAGAGGAGCTCGGCCAGGCTACAGGGAAGGGGAGGTTAGGAAAACAGGGGCAGGGGGAGAAGAAGAGATTACAGGGAGGGGGGAGAAGAGATTACAGGGAGGGGGGAGAAGAGATTACAGGGAGGGAGGGGGAAGAAGAGATTACAGGGAGGGAGGGGGGAAGAAGAGATTACAGGGGGGGAGAAAAGATTACAGGGAGGGAGGGGGAAGAAGAGATTACAGGGAGGGAGGGGGGAAGAAGAGATTACAGGGAGGGGAGAAGAGATTACAGGGAGGGAGGGGGGAGAAGAGATTACGGGGGGAGAAGAGATTACAGGGAGGGAAGGGGGAGAAGAGATTACATGGAGGGGGATAAGAGATTACAGGGAGGGAGGGGGAAGAAGAGATTGCAGGGAGGGGGAGAAGAGATTACAGGGAGGGAGGGGAGAGAAGAGATTACAGAGGGGAGAAGAGATTACAGGGAGGGGGAGAAGAGATTACAGGGAGGGAGGGGGAGAAGAGATTACAGGGAGGGGGGAGAAGAGATTACAGGGAGGCGGGGGGAGAAGAGATTACGGGGGGAGAAGAGATTACAGGGGGAGAAGAGATTACAGGGGGGGAAGAAGAGATTAGAGGGAGGGGGAAGAAGAGATTACAGGGAGGGAGGGGGAGAAGAGATTACGGGGGGGAAGAGATTACAGGGAAGGGGAAGAAGAGATTACAGGGAGGGAGGGGGGAGAAGAGATTACAGGGTGGAGAAGAAGAGATTACAGGGAGGGAGGGGGGAGAATAAGAGAAGATTACAGGGGGGGAGAAGAAGAGATTACAGGGAGGGGGGAGAAGAGATTACAGGGAGGGAGGGGGGAAGAAGAGATTACAGGGAGGGAGGGGGGAAGAAGAGATTACAGGGGGGGGAGAAAAGATTACAGGGAGGGAGGGGGAAGAAGAGATTACAGGGAGGGAGGGGGAAGAAGAGATTACAGGGAGGGGAGAAGAGATTACAGGGAAGGAGGGGGAGAAGAGATTACGGGGGGAGAAGAGATTACGGGGAGGGAAGGGGGAGAAGAGATTACATGGAGGGGGATAAGAGATTACAGGGAGGGAGGGGGAAGAAGAGATTGCAGGGAGGGGGAGAAGAGATTACAGGGAGGGAGGGGGGAGAAGAGATTACAGAGGGGAGAAGAGATTACAGGGAGGGGGAGAAGAGATTACAGGGAGGGAGGGGGAGAAGAGATTACAGGGAGGCGGGGGGGAGAAGAGATTACAGGGAGGCGGGGGGGAGAAGAGATTACGGGGGGAGAAGAGATTACAGGGGGAGAAGAGATTACAGGGGGGGAAGAAGAGATTAGAGGGAGGGGGAAGAAGAGATTACAGGGAGGGAGGGGGAGAAGAGATTACGGGGGGGAAGAGATTACAGGGAAGGGGAAGAAGAGATTACAGGGAGGGAGGGGGGAGAAGAGATTACAGGGGTGGAGAAGAAGAGATTACAGGGAGGGAGGGGGGAGAAGAAGAGAAGATTACAGGGGGGGAGAAGAAGAGATTACATGGAGGGAAGGGGGGAGAAGAAGAGATTACAGGGAGGGAGGGAGGGTGGGAGAAGAAGAGAAGATTATAGGGAGGGAGGGGGGAGAAGAAGAGAAGATTACAGGGAGGGAGGGGGAGAAGAAGAGAAGATTACAGGGAGGGGGAAGAAGAAGAGATTACGGGGGGGAGAAGAAGAGAAGATTACAGGGAGGGAGGGGGGAGAAGAAGAGAAGATTACGGGGGGAGGGGGAAGAAGAAGAGAAGATGACAGGGGAGAAGAAGAGATTACAGGGAGGGAGGGGGGGAGAAGAAGAGAAAATTACAGAGGGGAGAAGAAGAGATTACAGGGAGGGAGGGGGGGAGGAGAAGAAGAGATTACAGGGAGGGAGGGGGGAGAAGAAGAAGAGATTACAGGGAGGCAGGGGGAGAAGAGAAGAAGAGATTACAGGGAGGGAGGGGGGAAGAAGAGAAGATTACAGGGAGGGGGGAGAAGAAGAGAAGATTACAGGGAGGGGGAAAAGAAGAGAAGATTACAGGCAGGAGAAGAGGAAAACACGAGGGGAAGAAGAGGAGAAGGGGAGGAGAACACGGGGGGAGAAGAAGAGGAGAACGGGGGGAATGAGAACACAGGGAGGGGGGTTGAGGAGAACATGGGGGAGGGAGAGACCACTAAAGGAGGGAGGGGGTTGGGGAGAGACCCCTAGGGGAGGGGGTGAAGAGAAACCGCTAATGGAGGGTGGGGGGAGAGCAGAGAACACTAAGGGAGGGAGGGGGGGTGTGGAGGATAGACCACTAGGGGAGGGTGGGGGGAGAGTAGAGACCACTAATGGAAAGGGGGTGTAAGAAGAGACCACTTAGGGTGTGAGGGAGACCACTAATGGAAAGGGGGGGAGAGGAGAGACCACTAATGGAAAGGGGGGGGCAGAGGAGAGCAGAGACCACTAAGGGGAGACGAGAGACCACTAATGGAAAGTCGGGGAGAAAAGGAGACCACTAAGGGAGGTGGGGGGGGGGAGGAGAGTAGAGACCACTAAGGGACAGGGGAGGAGAGGAGAGACCACTAAGAGGCAGGGGAGATCTCTAAGGGACGGAAGGGAGAGCTCTATAGGACAGGGGGCAGGACAAGGAGATCTTTCACACTACGCACACACACACACACACACAAACACAATGCAACCCTTACATATAAAGACAATGCATCCTTTGCACACATACACAGAAACACACAATGCATCCCTTACACACACATGCAAACACACATTGCTTCTCTTACACACACACAGAAACACAATGCATCTTACACACACTCAACGCACCCCTTACAGACACACACACTGCATCCCTTACACACACGCAAACACACATTGCTTCTTTTACACACACAAAGAAACACAATGCATCTCTTACACACACTCAACGCACCCCTTACAGACACACAAAATGCATCCTTACATACACAGAAACACACTTTGCATCCCTTATGCATACAAACACAGATTCACACAATGCATCCCTTACACACAACGAGAAACACACAATACATCCCTTACACACAAACACACACTGCTTTCTATCTCTCACACAAAAACACACTGCTTCCACTACACACAAACACACTGTATCACCTACACAAACTGGTATCCCTGTACACTACATTCCATAAGCACACACATTAGATCCTCTACCATAACACATCCCCTACACACTCCACTTCTTGTGAGCAAACATATGGGTGGACCTTATGGGCATACTCACCGTCAGGCCCTGGGGCCCAGACCTTGAGCTGTGTAAGGTGCCCCAAAAAATGGAGCTGCTTCCCGTTCTCCCAGAACATTGAATTTTGTGACTACTGTTACAAACAGCCTCCAGAGATCCTGTTCTACACCAGACCAGTGGAGCCAGACTGCAGCCAGAGCCCATCACCATCCTCATCTGGTTGTAAGTAGGCAATCTGGTATATTATTAGTGACACTTATCTCTAATTTACCTCACATTAAAGGGACACTTTAGTCCCCAGAACCACTGCAGCTTAATGAAGTGGTTCTGGTGTCTATAGTTTGTCCCTGCAGGCTTTTTAATGTAAACACACACTGTGTGCAGCACTGGCGTTAGTTCATATGGCAGATTATATGGGTAGGGCATTGTGATGTCACTGGGGGGGTGGCAAATCTTTCTTTTGCCTAGGGCGGCAAAAATCCTTGCACCGGCCCTGACCCCACGGATGTATGGATGATGGCATGGAGTTGTCTCCAAGTGGGCCCCCACCCCAGAAGAGGATTGAGCAGCTGAGACTGCATTTTGCCACAGCAGTGTAGCAGGAGAGCTTAGTGTGTGTAATATGCTCCCAGAACCTCAAGCAGATATCATCAAATCTTGCATTAAAGAGTTCTCTCCACCCGGCATTGTCGAGGAGGTTTGTGCACAGCGACCATCTTGGGCGTGAATGCTGGTAAACAGGATATTCCCGGCCAGATTAATCAAATTGCACTCTGCTAAATAACAGTTTGCGTGCATTTCAGGACCTCTGATGTCAGAATGTCAACTTTTTTCGCTAGTTTATAGCGCGATGTGCCAGGAGCTAGTGCAAAGCATGTCTGCCCATCTTGGATAGTTCTACTACTATCGACCAAAACTCTGAAGAAAGTATATATTGTAGCAAAACTGCCAGCAGTTTATAATCAACAGAAAATATGAACTTCCCTGTATTTCTTCTAATAATGCTGATGAAAAATAAAAATGTTCATAGAACAAAAAAAAAAAAAATTAGCTGAAAATGTTTTACATTTTGTGCAATGAAGATTGTTGTTGTGAGTGTCAGGTAGGACATTAACCTTTTGGAACTATATTACATAGTTTAAATAATTATCAGAATTATGGTTTAAATAAAAGAAATTGTGTTTTGCAATAATATGAAAATATATATATCAAGAGAAAACTCATTCACTTTGTCCTAATTATCTCAGATTCTTTTCTGATGATTCTGCAACTTTTCTCTGTATACGATCCTATAAGTATTCCTTTTCATGATATTGTAATATTTAACTTTTTTTTTTCTGTGATGTTAATAATAAACCATGCTTTATAACTATATCACTTTGTACATTTTTTTTTCATTTAATGCGAGAGCTGCATTCAGTAATGTTTTCAAATCATAGTTTGACATAGTAATCTGCCTGTGCAATCACGTGAAACCAAGTAAATATCACTACTATATCATGAGAGCTCCTAAAATATATACCACAACTCAAATAAAATGAAAAAAAAAAAAAAACAGCAATTGTATATTTCTTTCAAGAGTTTACTGTAGGTTAAAAAAATGGGTGTGTGGCCAAATGACAGTATCTGATTGGCTGTTCATATAGCGTGGTGATCAGGTGCTTAGGTTAGTAGGGAGCCTATTTCTCCTCTTGAAATAGTTAGCATGTACTTGCTGACTTGTGTAAGGTTAATCAAACATATGAAGGTCAGACAAAGGACGATCCAATAAACATTCACTTTTATGTCGTTTTAGACTTCAGCTAGTCTTCCGTTCATGTGTAGGAGGTGACATGCAATGACTAGATAATACAACAAGTCTCTAATATCAAATGTCACTTTATTTTGGTGCTTGTTTTATTTTGTTGTTTTTAAAAAAAATACTTTTGAGGTTAATCACTAAAGTGGGGATTCAAAGTGAATACAAAGTGAATTTTAAATTTAAGTTAAAACAGATAAAATCAGCTATGTTTCTGGTTTGGTTACGCAGGCCTTAAATTTGAAATTCCATTAGAATTCTATGAATAAGCTTGTAGGTCTGTGTAAAATACCAAAGGTTATTTTATTTCATTTATTACTCCATCCTTCTGCAATATCTCTACTGACTGATTTGCTAACATCCCATTGTCATTTTATTATTATTATTATTTTATTATTTATATAGCGCCAGCAAAATTTGTAGTGCTGTACAATGGGTGGACTAACAGGCATGTAATTGTAACCAGACAAATGGACACACAGGCACAAAGGGGTTGATGGCCCTGCTCAATGAGCTTACATGCTAGAGGGAGTGGGGTATAGTGACACAAAGGTTATAAGTAGGGGTAATAAAATAGGTTGCTAGAAAAGTATTCATTGGGAACTTAGTAGGTTATTTGTGACAGTTGCAGGAGAGGAGTCATGGGCGGGTGGGGGGGGAGGATGAAAATCTGCTAACAGTTTAATTGTTATGCTTTCTTGAAGAAGTGAGTTTTCAAAGATTTTTGAAGGAGTGGAGACTGGGTGAAAGTCTAACGGAGAAGGGAAGGGAGTTCCACAGAAAAGGTGCAGCCCTGGAGAAGTCTTGGAGGCAAGTATCCGATGTGGGAGTACGGACAGAGGATAGACATAGGTCTTCGGCAGAGCACAGGGGCCTCAACGGGACATTCTTGTGTATTAGGGAGGATAGGTAGGTTGGAGCAGCATTATGTAGGGACTTCTAAACAAGCACCAGAATCTTAAATTGAGCCCTATATTATATCATGTTAATTAATCTCCTTTATAAATTTAAATTCCCTTACTTACTTCTCAATACACCCATATATTTCTCTTTTTTAAGGTCTCGCTTACAGGGTGCATTGCTAGCTTCCAAAACTACTTGGGTTTAAGCCCAAAGCAAACTTCACACGCCCTAAAATCAAGGGAGTCTGAGATTTTAAATAATGGAGCCAGATGACCTTGCAGATCAATTAAATACAAATTTTGCAAGGGGAGGGTGACAGTGCTAATTTATCCCACATGCAGAGGCAGGCCCAGACTGGCCATCGGGCACACTGGGCAAATGCCCGGTGGGCCGCGGTGGCCATGGGCCGAGGCCAGCAGGGAGATCCAAACGCTGGCCCTGCAGTAGTCCACGGCGAGCCGGTGGGGAGATCAAAGATCTCCCTCACCGGCCCACATACAGTATATTCTGGCCGCCGGCGGGGAGAGAGTGAGGGAGCCAGCCAGGAGAGGAACCCGGAGGAGCTCTTACAACTCTGCCGGGTTCCTCTCACGAGATTCTGAGCGTTGCCAAGGCAACGCTCCAGGTCTCGCGAGAGTGAACTCTAGCCCCACAGGCTAGAGTTCACTCACCATTAGGACCACCAGGGATGGCAGCAGCAGCAGGATCCCCCCTCCCAGGCTAAAGGTAAGAAGGGAGGGGGGATATAATCACTCAAGTAACAGCAGCCTCACTTACTCACACACACCCTGCACCCCTAGCACTCACAGCACCCTCACTCACATACACTGACCCCCTGACACTCACAGCACCCTCACTCACACACACAATGCACCCCTGACACTCACAGCAACCTCACACACACACTGCACCCCTGACACTCACAGCACCTTCACTCACTCACACACACACACACACACACACACACACACACACACACACACACATGCACCCCTGACACTCACAGCACCCTCACCCACACACACACACTGCACTCCTGACACTCACAGCACCCTCACACACACACACACCCACACTGCACCCCTGACACTCACAGCACACTCACAGCACACACACACACTACACCCCTGACACTCACAGCACCCCCCCCACACACTGTATCCCTGAAATTCAAAGCACCCTCACTCACACACACACACACACACACACACTGCACCCCTGACACTCACAGCACATACACACACACACTGCACCCTTCTAACTCACAGCACCCTCACTCACACACACACACACACTGCACCCCTGACAATCACAGCACCCTCAGTAGTACACACACACACTGCACCCCTGACACTCACAGCACCCTCACACACACACACACTGCACCCCTGACACTCAAAGCATCCTCACACGTTCACACTCCACCCTCACACGCACAAAGCACCCTCACGCAAACACAGCACACACACTGCACCCCTGACAATCACATCACCCTCACTAGCACACACACACACATGCACATTGCACCCCTGACACTCACAGCTTCCTCACACGCACACGCTGCACCCTCACACACAGCTTCCTCACACGCACATAGCACCCTCATGCAAACACAGCGCACACACACACACTGCACCCATCACACACACAGCACACTTACCCACATAGCACCCTCACGCAAACACAGCACACATCACTCATACACAGCACACACACAGTGCACCCCTCTCACACACACACTACACCCCTCTCACACACACACATAGCACAATATACTTATAAAAATATGCATTTTTGTCTCAAATTTCAAGCAAACACAGTGCAAGCATGTTATTAGAACAAATACAGGGTCTTTCTCTCATGCTAGAGCTCTTCAGCAGAGCTCTACGCATGGTCTACCCTGGAAGAGCATTGAACCAACATGCTCACTTTGAGATGGGGCCTGCTTGTCATTGATGATGACAAAATACACCACATCTGGCCCCGCCCCCTTTTTAGTGGGCCGCTGTAATGAAAATATGCCCGGGCCGAATTTTCTTCCCAGTCCGGCCCTATGCAGAGGGCAGATATATAGCCAGTGAAATTATATGTATCCAAACACACAATCATAAGTCCAGACATGAGTTGACCCACTTAAGACAGGCACTAATAGCATAGCCACACAGTGACACAAATGCATATATAGTCATGGATAGCGATATCTTGTAAGATTTCAATTTGGATTTTTGGGGGGATTTTTGTGCTCTTAATCTGTATTTTGTTGATATATTGGTCCCAACGGCAGCACCATTGCTGAGAAATGCACGTTCTGAATTTTTTCTTTCTCTGTATATTTGAGTTCAGACCAGATTCCTTTTGGGTTAAACAACCCCCCCCCCCCTCCCCCCTCTACTTCAGATGCCTCTTTGGATGTGACAACAGGTAAGTATCAAAATGTAGGTAATCTCTAGACTTGTGCATGTCCATGTAAATTATTCAGGAAAACATTTTGAACATGTCCGTAGGGAGTAAAAATGGGCCAATCTCACTTGATCTGTGATAAAATCAACATTTAGTGACTGACCCTTAGCCATTAGTCATCTTTATAAATACTCAGATATGGGATACAGCTAGGCACTATGAAAAAAAAAATGGAGCAGCACATAGTGATGTATTATAACACAATAGTACAAATCAATAATACAGTACAATATAACCGTATTACTGATATAACATGTTATATTTTACTGTATTACTGATTTGTTTTATCCCTGAGGAAGTCCACTTATGGAAGAAACACATAGGATTACATACTTATATTTTATTATCATTTTGACTCTTACTTTTTATTGGAGGCTTAATGAAAATAAAATTATACATTTTGTACCTGATCCCCCAACTGAGATTCCTGTTCCTGTTCCTTTATTGGTCATCTACTACAATCAGAGAAGGAGATTGCATAGCCATAGCCCTTTGAGAGCCTCATGGTGCTTATTCAATTTACTTCTTGTGAGTGCAGTCATTTAGTCACCTGATTCACTTTATGTTACAATACATCACTATGTTCTGTTCCATTTTTTTCTTTTCATAGTGCCTAGCTGTATCCCATATCTCTGTATATATATCTGTGTAAAGGGGCACTATTGCGGAAGGCCTTTTGGAAGCCATATCATATAAGCTAAGCATTTTTTGCTATACTCAAACACTTATTTGGTGCTATATTGTACTGCATTAGTCATCTTTAACTAAGACGAAACACTAAATCACATATCAAAATGAACATTATCCATTGTGTAAGGTTTGTTTGCTTGTTAAGTCTTAGGGCGGGTTGGAGTTTGGTAATTCGGACAATCACTTGATCGAACAAAACTTGGACAAAATGCAATTCTAACCGAATCTCCAAGCCTAGTAAGCTCATTATGAGAAAAAGCAACAAAGTTACAGCAAAAGTACAACCTGGAAGTTATATAGTGAGGTCTGTCGGAGGTCTGGTATCTTTGTTTAGTGGAATAGCAAGCCATTGTATCCTACAGATGTTGCTCATTAAGCATAAGTGAGGTGAGGTTAATCTCTGACCAAGAAAAGGGATTGCAGTGCAATGTCAAATGATGGCAAGTTAGCAAAAGCCCCCTATCACCTATCAAATATGTAAACCGCATGGGCATTACTCCATCTTGTTTAAATTTAATTCTGCAATTCAAGGGGCCCCATACCATCAGGGGTGTATTAGCCGCGAGGCAAACAAGGCATTTGCCTTGGGCAGCATTTTCCAGGGGGCGCAAAAAACGCCGCCCCCAAATGCCCAGGGCAAATGCCTTGTTAGCCTTGCGGCTAACTGACAAGCCCTCTGGGTGGGCGATCTGCTGGGCGGAGCTGGCGGGCGGCTGGCGAGGGAGCACTTCCTCTGAGCTGTCTGCTCAGCTCCCTCGCGCGCCGCCGAGTGAGGCTGGGAGCTGGAATATAATGTCATATTCCGGCTCCCAGCCTCACTCTGCGGCGCGAGGGAGCTGAGCAGACAGCTCAGAGGAAGTGCTCCCTCGCCAGCCGCCCGCCAGCGCCGCCCAGCAGCCACTGGACCACCAGGGAGAGAGGGAACCCCCCCCCAGCATTCCCAAAGGTAAGAAGGCTGGGGGGGTTAAAAAAAAGTGAGTGTGTGTGTGTATGTCTGTTAGTGTGTGTGTGTGTATGTCTGTTAGTGTGTGTCTGTTAATGTGTGTGTGTGTGTATGTATGTTAGTGTGTGTGTGTATGTCTGTTAGTGTGTGTATGCCTGTTAGTGGATGTATGATAGTGTGTGTGTGTGTGTGTGTATGTATGTTAGTGTATGTCTGTTAGTATGTGTGTGTATGTCTGTTAGTGGTTGTATGTCTGTTAGTGTATGTATGTTAGTGGATGTCTGTTAGTGTGTGTCTGTTAGTGTGTGTGTGTATGTCTGTTAGTGTGTGCATGTCTGTTAGTGTGTGTCTGTTATTGTGTGTGTATGTCTGTTAGTGTGTGTCTGTTATTGTGTGTGTGTATGTCTGTTAGTGTGTCTGTGTGTCTGTTAGTGTGTGTGTGTGTCTGTGTGTCTGTTAGTGTGTGTGTGTGTGTGTGTGTGTCTGTTAGTGTGTGTGTGTGTGTGTCTGTCTGTATGTTTTAGTGTGTGTGTGTGTCTGACTGTGTGTGTGTATGTTAGTGTGTGTGTGTGTGTATCTGCTAGTGAGTGTCTGTTAGTGTGTGTGTCTGTTAGTGTATGTGTGTTTCTGTTAGCTAGTGTATGCGTATCTGTCAGTGAATGTGTGTGTGTGTGTGTGTGTATTTAGAAGGCGGGGCGGGGGAAGGGTTGGGTGGGGGTGGCGAAAGCAAAAACTCTGTTTTTGTTATTATAGTCAAAGATGATGGGCAAAAATGAGGTAGTATTTTGAGTTTCTTTATTTTTATATTTTAAAAGGCTGCTTCTGTAATTGGATTTTACTTTAGTGATAATAGTGTTAAGTTTATCTTCTGGATAGTGTTTCTCTAAAAATTTGTTTTTTAAAATGTTACTCTGTTCATTAAAATCATCATTGAGCGTGCAATTTCTTTTGAGTCTTATAAATTGACTTTTAGGGGCACTTTCAAGCCAAGGTGCGTGATGACAACATTTTTGGTCAATAACTGTGTTAGTGCACACCTTTTTAAAAAAGGTTTTAGTGTTTAATTGTCCGTCTTTAATAAAAATATTTAGGTCTAAAAAATTAATTTCTTCCTTACTAAACTCTGAAGTTAAAACTATACCTCTGTCATTTTGATTTATGTGTTTTAAAAACAGTTGTAGCGAGCTGTTTGTGCCATTCCAGATAAAAAAACAGGTCGTCAATATAGCGGAAATAGGAGACCAGGTTTGCCCTCCATTCATGGTCACCCCAAACAGCATCAGCTTCCCAATCTGCCATGAATAGGTTTGCATAGCTGGGGCAAACCTGGTTCCCATAGCCGTACCCCTTTTTTGGATATAAAAGGAATCTAAAAACCAAAAGAAGTTATTGTTTAAGATAATCTTAATACCCTCTATAATAAAAAGAATTTGAGATTCTGGCAATCTTTTTTCTGCTTTTAGTATTTTAGTGACTGCTTCGCAACCTTTTTCATGGGGAATGATAGTATAAAGGGATGTAACGTCACAGGTCACCAAGATATAGTCTTTTTGCCATATAAAATCTTTAAAAATGAGAAGAAGGGACATGGTGTCTTTCAAGTAGGATCTCATATTTCTTACAGTGGGTTGAAGTAAAATATCAATGTATTCAGACAGATTGGATAGAATAGAGTTTATACCTGAAACGATAGGGCGGCCCGGAGGATTGGTCTCGTTTTTATGAATCTTAGGGGGAAAATAGATAACTGGAATTTTAGGATATGGTTTGTATAGATAGTTAAATTCTTGTTTGTTGAGAATATTGGAGTGGCTACCATCCACTAAATAGTGGTATAGGGTAGCTTGGATCTTAGAACGGGGGTCTGTGGGTAACTTCTCATATATTTCTTTATCATTTAATTGCTTAAGAGCCTCAATTATATACATATCTTTAGAAAGAATAACAAGGCCACCTCCCTTGTCTGCTGGTTTGATGACAATATCTGTTTTTAATTGTAGTTCTTTTAGGGCCTCTTTTTCTAGATGATTTAAATTAGATTTGTCTGATTTTTTTTTTGATGCTGTTAAAATCTTTTAAAACAAGTTTTTCAAATACTTCTAAAGGTCCTGATTTAAAATTGGATGGATAAAATTTAGATTGGGGTTTAAGATTAGTATTTATTATAGTCGAGGTATTTATTGTAGTTGAGGTAGTGGTTGGGGTAGACTGTGTGGAAGTGTTGGAAGGTGCAGTATCTTTTCCCATAAACAATCTTTTCAAAGTGGCCTTTCTAACAAATTTATTTACATCCAAAAAAGCTTGAAATGGTTTAAAAGATGTGGTTGGAGCAAACTTAAGACCTTTACTGAGTACTGCTAATTGCATAGATGTGAGAGATAGTTGAGATAGGTTAAAAATTCCCCTTTCTTTTTCAGTTTTTTGGTTTTCTATTCTGCTATTCTTTCTCTTTTGCTCTCTTCTTCCACTTCTCCTTCCACTTCCTCCTTCTAATGTATAGCTTCTTTTTCTGACTCGTGATGGTAGGAATGAGAGTGGGTGTGATTGTGGATTGGATCTTATCTCTAAAAAATTGTCCTCCATGTCAATTTCTGAATCTATTGATAAAAGTTGATATCTGTTTGGATTTGTGATAGGGGATTTTGAATGGTCTGTGAAGCCATAATTTCTGTGTGTAAATCGTGTTCTTTGTGGTCTTGGAGAAAAATCTTTGTAGGTTTTATTTGTATCATTTTTATAAGAAGTGTGATTGCTGTGGTCCAAGCGACTCTTATGGTCATGGTATTGGGGTGAGTGTGTGGAGTCTCTTTGAGAGACGTGATAATTTTGTCTAGGGTGTCTGTTTAATAGAGGCTGGGGTATTGGTTGTTTGTAGGATCTGTTTGCATTATCATAGTGAGATTTGGGATAGTAATGGGATCTATATGAGTGGTGTGATGCATATTTGGATATCTGGTGTTTGGGTGGGTGTTCATGTCTCGTAAAACATGTAGTGTGATTGTTGCGGTGATATATTGGGGAACTTCTGTTACTTTGATTTGGCAGTGCTGAATTGTATTTAGTATTTTAATGATAAGTTCTGATTTGGTTGTTGACATAGTCATAATTATCTCGGACATATTTTTCTACTTTGATGTGTTTTGTATCCATCTCTATTTTTTCTATTTTGTTTTGAATTAGGATTGAATTTTGTTTAAATACCGGTGTGTCGATGAATGGGGATAGTTGTTCTTTCAGATCATTGATTTCTTTGTCTAGAATTGACAATTTTTTGCTTTTCTTAATCACTAGTGTGTCCATGAGACCAAATGTACATGTCTCAAGTTTATTGAACCATTCATTCATAAACTACTCATCCTCTTGATCTGAGGGGGGGAGTTTGAATAATCTAAGGCCTCTGGGAGTGATGCCTTCATCTATGTATTTTTTGAAAGTAGCAATTTCCCATTTGAGTTTTATCTCGCTTGTTAGTGCTCTTTCCAATTTTATCAACAATTCTTGTTGGCTAAAAATTGGAGGTCTGGAAATGACAGGACTATGTTCTCTATTATCAAAAACTTTGTTTATAGTTTATAGTTAATAGTGTGATTATTTCTTTAATCAAAAATGGACATGATGGCTGTGATCTGAAGGGATGCAGCTGAAACCAGAGGGAAGATAGTAACTATAACAAAGAGAAATAGAATTTGGGGTGGAACAGCGCTACAGTACTGATCACAGAGGTGAAAGGAGCTTTTTGATAATAGAGAACATAGTCCTATCATTTCCAGACCTCCAATTTTTAGCCAACAAGAATTGTTCATAAAATTGGAAAGAGCACTAACAAGCGAGATAAAACTCAAATGGGAAATTGCTACTTTCAAAAAAATACATAGATGAAGGCATCACTCCCAGAGGCCTTAGATTATTCAAACTCCCCTCCTCAGATCAAGAGGATGAGGAGTTTATGAATGAATGGTTCAATAAACTTGAGACATGTACATTCGGTCTCATGGACACACTAGTGATTAAGAAAAGCAAAAAATTGTCAATTCTAGACAAAGAAATCAATGATCTGAAAGAACAACTATCCCCATTCATCGACACACCGGTATTTAAACAAAATTCAATCCTAATTCAAAACAAAATAGAAAAAATAGAGATGGATACAAAACACATCAAAGTAAAAAAATATGTCCGAGATAAATATGACTATGTCAACAACCAAATCAGAACTTATCATCAAAATACTAAATACAATTCAGCACTACCAAATCAAAGTAATAGAAGTTCCCCAGTATATCACCGCAACAATCACACTACACATTTTACGAAACATGAACACCCACCCAAACACCAGATATCCAAATATGCATCACACCACTCATATAGATCCCATTACTATCCCAAATCTCACTATGATAATGCAAACAGATCCTACAAACAACCAATACCCCAGCCTCTATTAAACAGACACCCTAGACAAAATTATCATGTCTCAAAGAGAGTCCACACACTCACCCCACTACCATGACCATAAGAGTCGCTTGGACCACAGCAATCACACTTCTTATAAAAATGATACAAACCAGGTTTTCCCCCAGCTATGCAACCCTATTCATGGCAGATTGGGAAGCTGATGCTGTTTGGGGTGACCATGAATGGAGGGCAAACCTGGTCTCCTATTTCCGCTATATTGACTACATGTTTTTTATCTGGAATGGCACAAACAGCTCGCTACAACTGTTTTTAAAACACCTAAATCAAAATGACAGAGGTATAGTTTTAACTTCAGAGTTTAGTAAGGAAGAAATTAATTTTTTAGACCTAAATATTTTTTATTAAAGACGGACAATTAAACACTAAAACCTTTTTTAAAAAGGTGTGCACTAACACAGTTATTGACCAAAAAAGTTGTCATCACGCACCTTGGCTTGAAAGTGCCCCTAAAAGTCAATTTATAAGACTCAAAAGAAATTGCACACTCAATGATGATTTTAAAAAACAAATTTTTAGAGAAACACTATCCAGAAGATAAACTTAACACTATTATCACTAAAGTAAAATCCAATGACAGAAGCAGCCTTTTAAAATATAAAAATAAAGAAACTCAAAATACTACCTCATTTTTGCCCATCATCTTTGACTATAATAACAAAAACAGAGTTTTTTATATGCTGACACACATTTGAGTCGTTGTACAAAGTATTGAAGAATCACCTATTGTCCAGCTATATCCTACATGTGGGGAGTTTCAAATACCACTGTATGCTGTTTTACCTAGAGCTGGGCATAGCTCTACTGATTGTGAGTTGGCATTTTTCTCTTCTGTGTTGTCCGTGACATTATCCTTTATGGTTGTGCACTATTGGTCTTCCTTTTTGTCTAATTTTGTTTTTCATATCAACCACTGAGGACCTCATCAAGAACCAAAGAAGACCTACCCAAGACCCCCTTGTGTATTTTCAGAGACTTGTCCTTTTACTACCTCCCATTCACCTAGTGCACCCTGTATTTTTGTTGTTTTCTGTTCCCAGATTTATTGAAGGGTTTGAGGGTTGCCCTTCCCCTCAGGTGTGCAGCTCCTTTCACCTCTGTGATCAGTACTGTAGCACTGTTCCACCCCAAATTCTATTTCTCTTGACTGGGATACCATAGATTGAAGTTCCCCCTTTATACAAAATGGATACAAATTAAAAAACAAAAAGAAAACACTTTAATTCTTCATGCAGAAGCTAAACATAGAAAGCACTAGTGCTGTCCAGGAACGTAATATACTGCATCGTTCCGTAGCCTACAATTCCGATCTTTGAACACCAAGCAGAGGTTGATGGGATATGTATTTTAGACCTTGGCTGCAATTCAACTCAGTACTGTGTCACTGCAGCTACTCTACGTTTGACTGTAAAACTGTAAGTTTGGTGTATAGGACAGTGCACTGTGTTTACCAGAACCACAAAGCAGGCACGTTCGGGCTCTCAATCAGTGGATGTCCGTGTAAACAGGGAATTGAATGACACAGCATGTGCTTGCCATACCAATATTTGTATGGAATGAGAGTTACAGCTTTAATGCTACAGTATTTTTCATTTTTTGCGATTGTAAGCAATTATGAGCAAAATGGCAAAGAAGTAGGACCTCCTTGCCCATAACCTGTTGTCATAATGCTTCAAGTGTCACAGTTTGCCATGTATTCATCCTTATCGCTTGTTAAACGCCAAACCATCACTTCTATACAAATTAAACCATTGAATAAAACATTGAGTATCACCTATAATTTGTGTTAAAGTTTTTTTTTTTTTTTATTCTTTCAAATTTATTTTAAAGATTGGGCCACGGCATGAGAAAAAAACAGAAACTTACAGGGTTATTTACTAAAGTGAGAATTCATGAATAGTGATGTACCGAACTGTCCGCTGGCGAACAGTTCCCGGCGAACTTAGCGTGTTTGCGTTCGCCGCGGCGGGCGGACACATGCGCAGTTCGATCCGCCCCCTGCTCGGTCAGCAGACACATTCCAGCCAATCAGCAGCACTCCCTTCCTTCCACACCCTCCAACCTCCCTCCCAGCATCCATTTTCGATTCATTCTGAAGCTGCATGCTTAGTGAGAGGAGGGAAAGTTTAGCTGCTGCTGATTAGATAGGGAAATTGATAGCTAGGCTAGGGTATTCAGTGTCCACTACAATCCTGAAGGACTCATCTGATCTCTGCTGTAAGGACAGCACCCCAAAAAGCCCTTTTTAGGGCTATAACATCAGGCTGCTTTTTTATTTATTTTTTTTCCTGTGTAATGTAATTGCAGGTGCCTGCCTGCCAGCTTCTGTGTGAGGTTCACATTGGATACTGTGCCTACTTGCCCAGTGCCACCACTCATATCTGTTTTTACAATAGGTTAAGCTTTACATTTAAAAGAAATAATTTTTTTCCCACTGTAATAGAAGAGCAGTTGCCTGCCTGCCAGCTTCTGTGTCAGGTTGGATGCCTTGCCCATTTGCACAGTCAGTGCCACCACTCATATCTGTTTTAACAATAGGTTAAGCTTTACATTTAACATAATTTTTTTTTTTCACTGTAATAGAAGAGCAGTTGCCTGCCTGCCAGCTTCTGTGTCAGGTTGGATGCCTTGCCCATTTGCACAGTCAGTGCCACCACTCATATCTGTTTTAACAATAGGTTAAGCTTTACATTTAAAATAAATAATTTTTTTTCACTGTAATAGAAGAGCAGTTGCCTGCCTGCCAGCTTCTGTGTCAGGTTGGATGCCTTGCCCATTTGCACAGTCAGTGCCACCACTCATATCTGTTTTAACAATAGGTTAAGCTTTACATATAAAATAAATATTTTTTTTTCACTGTAATAGAAGAGCAGTTGCCTGCCTGCCAGCTTCTGTGTCAGGTTGGATGCCTTGCCCATTTGCACAGTCAGTGCCACCACTCATATCTGTTTTTACAATAGGTTAAGCTTTACATTTAAAATAAATATTTTTTTTTCACTGTAATAGAAGAGCAGTTAGTTGTCTGCAAGCGTCTGGGTGTCAGGCCTACTTCAGCGTGTGCTCTGCAGACCTGTGCCAGCGTGCTTTGACAGTTGCCAATCATATCTGGTGTCTCTTTAGCGTGCTTTTACAAAGAAAAAAGGTTTCCAGTGTAAGCTAATAGCAGCCAGTCAGTGTCCTTCAAGCGGCTCTGTCAGGCCTTCCTTCAGCGTGTGCCCTGCACAACCCTGCCAGCGTACTTTGACAGTTGCCACTCATATCTGGTGTCTCTATAGCGTGCTTTTACAAAGAAAAAAGGTTTCTAGTGTAAGCTAATAGCAGCCAGTCAGTGTCCTTCAAGCGGCTCTGTCAGTCCTTCCTTCAGCGTGTGCTCTGCAGACCTGTGCCAGCGTGCTTTGACAGTTGCCAATCATATCTGGTGTCTCTATAGCGTGCTTTTACAAAGAAAAAAGGTTTCTAGTGTAAGCTAATAGCAGCCAGTCAGTGTCCTTCAAGCGGCTCTGTCAGTCCTTCCTTCAGCGTGTGCTCTCCAGAACTGTTCCAGTGCACATTGCCAATCATATCTGGTGTCTCTATAGCGTGCTTTTAAAACCAAATTTTTTTTTTCACTGTTATAGATTGAATAGCAGTTACTTGTCTTCAAGCGGGTGTGTCAGGCCTACAGTGTGTGCTCTGCAGAACTGTTCAAGTGCACATTGCCAATCATATCTGGTGTCTCTATAGCGTGCTTTTACAAAGAAAAAAGGTTTCTAGTGTAAGCTAACAGCAGCCAGTCAGTGTCATGGTCTCTGTGGACGGGGAACAGTCTCTATTCTGCTCTGTGTCAGTGTGTATCATGGTCTCTGTGGACGGTGAACAGTCTTTATTCTGCTCTGTGTCAGTGTGTATCATGGTCTCTGTGGACGGGGAACAGTCTCTATTCTGCTCTGTGTCAGTGTGTATCATGGACTCTGTGGACAGGGAACAGTCTCTATTCTGCTCTGTGTCAGTGTGTATCATGGTCTCTGTGGACGGGGAACAGTCTCTATTCTGCTCTGTGTCAGTGTGTATCATGGACTCTGTGGACAGGGAACAGTCTCTATTCTGCTCTGTGTCAGTGTGTATCAGGGGTTTTGAGGACAGGTGTCAATCCATATCTGCCAAGTGACCCTATGTAGGGGGAACAGTCTCTATTCTGCTCTGTGTCAGTGTGTATCAGGGATCATTAGGATAGGTGTCAATCCATATCTGCCAAGTGACCCTATGTAGGGGGGAACAGTCCCTATTCTGCTCTGTGTCAGTGTGTATCAGGGGTTTTGAGGACAGGTGTCAATCCATATCTGCCAAGTGACCCTATGTAGGGGGAACAGTCCCTATTCTGCTCTGTGTCAGTGTGTATCAGGGATTTGACTATCTTTATTCAGATTAAAAAATTACAATTCCAGGAAAAATTTAACAAACATTTACAAGAACATGTTATGCACATCATAGAAACAACGTAAACCTCTTTAAAGCCACAAACTTAAGACAAAAAATACGTACACACAATGTGTAAGGGTTTGAAAGAATATTCTGAATCCTTACATGTTTACTTTATCGTTTGTTTGATTTTTGTGAACCATATATAAACTACAAGCAGCGTGAAAACTATAAAAACTCAAGTGGCCATGCTGATCAAATTAAATAGTATGCTTTACACAGCGTATAAGGGTGATGTCACAGCACAACGGGAATGTAACAGGGGAAGAGGTGAAAGTCATCCTCCCCCTCCCACGACCCCGCCATATCTGCCAAGTGACTCTATGTAGGGGTAACAGTCTCTATTCTGCTCTGTGTCAGTGTGTATCATGGTCTCTGAGGACGGGGAACAGTCTCTATTCTGCTGTATCAGGGGCTTTGAGGACAGGTGTCAATGTTAGGTGATTTCTGCCCTTTATGGATTAAAAGCAGACTCTGCATCAACTGTGCAATTTTCCATGGGAGTTTTGCCATGGATCCCCCTCCGGCATGCCACAGTCCAGGTGTTAGTCCCCTTGAAACAACTTTTCCATCACTTTTGTGGCCAGAAAGAGTCCCTGTTGGTTTTAAAATTCGCCTGCCCATTGAAGTCAATGGCGGTTCGCGCGGTTCGCCGGTTTGCAAACATTTGCGGAAGTTCGCGTTCGCCGTTCGCGAACCGAAAATTTCGGGTTCGCCACAACACTATTCATGAATCTCACATTTATGGTCACCCTCTCTAAATTAGCTAGTCTTTCAGTTCAGCTACTTTGGCCTTACATTTATGTGGCAGACCGCCTGGTACCCCCACTGGGTACCTCCGCCAGTCACTCTTCCTAGTTATCACCGAGTACCATAAGCACTTTGCCTGGACACCATAAGCACTTCCAGCCCTTAGCCCCCACAGCTTGGCTGGGGTCTCGCCGCCTCTTCCTACCCTGGACCCAAGTCCTGGATTCAGCTCCCAGTGGTTAGAGCTCTCCTCCAGAGAGAATAGCAGGTATAGCAAGTAAATAGAGCAGGGTAGCTGTCCCCCCCCCCCACCACCACACATTAGCTGAGACTTAATGCTGGGAGTAGACTGTGTTTATTCAGGGCCACACCAGTTGACTCCTCTCCCTGCAGGATACATTGCCGCTGGGGAGAGAGAACGGTTGTCACCTCTCCCTGCATGATACACTGCCGCTGAGTAGAGGGACCGGTTGTCTCTACTCCCAGTAACTCCAGCTGTGGTTGGGGAGAGGGACTGGTTGTCTCCTCTCCCTGCAGGATACACTGCCGCTGGAGAGACCAATTGTCTCTACTCCCAGTAACTGCAGCTGTGGTTGGGGAGAGGGACTGGTTGTCTCCTCTCCCTGCAGGATACACTGCCGCTGGGGAGGGAAACTGGTTATCTCCTCTCCCTGCAGGATACAATGCCACTGCGGAGAGAGACCAGTTGTCTCCTCTCCCTGCAAGGTACACTGCCGCTGGGGAGAGAGACTGATTGTCTCATCTCCCTGCAAGATACCCTGTTGCCAAACTGAGCTGAACAGGCGTTGGTAACTCTACTCAATCTCGTGTGTCTGAACTCCACTTGTCCCTCTAAGAAGTTGCCGACCGCCGGGGGTCGCATAACTATAAAGGCATCACAGACTTGTTATTGCATAAAAAGGCTGTGTGTGGCCCTGAATAAACACAGTCTACTCCCAACATTAAGTCTCGGATAATGTGTGGGGGGAACAGCTATACTGCTCTATTTACTTGCTATACCTGTTATACTCTCTGGAGGAGAGCTTTAACTACTGGGTGCTGCGATCCAGGGCTTGGGTCCAGGGTGGGAAGAGGCGGCGAGACCCCAGCCAAGCTGTGGCGGCTAGGGGCTGGAATGGTGTCCCGGCGAAGTGCTTATGGTACTCGGTGATAACTAGGAAGCGTGATTGGCGGAGGTACCAGGCGGTCCGCCACATGTGGTAGCAGCAGTGGGATGGCTTCCAAGCAAGTGGAGAAGCATCCTGGGGACACCAGAATACAGTATGGATTACTGACAAGAGGGAGAGCGCTAGCATCCGTTCAGCGTCCCTGTCTGCAGAGGAACTCAGGAGGATGGAGCAAGCTAGCAGTGTCCCCATATGAGGAGGAGTTCCTCTAGAGACTACAGAGCAACTTGACCCAAAGGGATGGTCCTGTATCAGAGGAGGGCATGCCGGACTGCAGAGATGCCACTCGGAAAGAGCTCTGGTATGAGGCCCTGGAGGATGTTCAGTTTTGGTGGAGAGAGAGCCTTCCAAGCAAAGAGCAGAGGCTCCAGGTACAAGTGGACATGCAACTACCTATCCTGGGAGAGGGTGAGTACTATAATGGCCCAGGCTTGCTGTGGGAGGCCTTTGAGGAAGACATTGACTTTGGCAGTTAGGGAGAATGTCGGCTCTGGGGCATCCAGAGTACCAGGGAAGCCCTGATGGGTCTCCCTAAAGCTGACTACCTAGGTTCAGACCTGATCCATCTGGCCACCATAGAATGGGAGCTGGATCCAGGGCTTGGGTCCAAGGTGGGAAGAGGTGGCGAGACCGCAGCCAAGCTGCGGTGGCTAAGGGCTGGAAGTGCTTATGGTGTCCCAGTGAAGGGCTTATGGTACTCTGTGTTTTGGCAAAGTTACCCAGTCAGGGTGCCAGGCGATGAACTACAATTTATAATTCATTTTCGATTCAGTTTGAAATCTCACTTTAGTGAACAACTGCGATTGTTTAATTTCTCATCTCCTCTATATGCTTCTTTTCTCATTCCTGAATGCTAAGAGCAAATGACAACGTTTTTAACGGTGACTGAGCCTTGATTTTAAGGCAGTTTTTAATTTACTTAGGCAGTTTGGGGTTATGGGGCCCGATATACTATTACACTAGAGAACATTCTAGTAGTAATTTTAAATAAAACCGTTTAAAAAAAACAAAACATATTAGATGCAAAATTAAACGAACACTGTAGGCACCAAAACAACTTTAACTGAAGATCATGTATAGAAAAGTGAAATATTTTTTAAAAAATAACATCTAAAAAACATCTACATTATTCAGAAAGACTTGTGGGTTTTTCATTCTCTAGAATGATCATTATCTGCAAATACTAAAGACAACCAGAAAAAAGTTAAATTAATTCATAAATTAATAATTATAATAATAAATATTTAATGTGACAGAAATACAATTAAGAGGCATGAGTCATTTGTATGCTTTTTGCAACAATTATGCTATCTTTTGCATTATATGCCCATTCCTCATGTCTTACTTCCAAAAAGACATTTAAACCGGCATATTTCCCAAAGACCCACAATAGTAACATTGTGCTTGGCGAAGTATGGCCTGAGGATGCAGCAATGGTGACATATACTTACCTGATGGTGTCCCCATGGACACTGCCATCTTCGATCCTCAGCTACTGGAGCTTCATCTTCCAGGAGCCCATGTTAATTATGTACTCTCACACATGCATGATAGTACAACAATGATGTCCTTGGAGGATCCTACAAGACTGAATAAGTTCCTATAGATATTATCTCGATTTCTGTGAGAAATGCCTTATTCCCACAGCTATCATAATGAAACTTGGTAGCTTCATCTATGTCAAGTTTTGTCATGATAGAGATTTACCATTGTCACAATCTCACTTACCTGGGGATCCCTTGTTTCACACTGCAGCCTACTCTGTCCCTCTTCAATGCACGCTGGAGCCTTCAGCATGCTCACCAGCAGGGAAGAAGAGCCGGCTGCATGTGAAAGCGGTGCATGTAAAAGAGGTGCCGCGACTCTCCATGCAACTCTCCCCATCTCGTTGCAGACCACAGATTGTTCAAGTTCCCAGCCTGATCCACACATGAAAGGGTTAGAACCTCTACCCCAACAGTGATACCTTAGGTGTGTATATTGTTTAATGAGTCGTCTGCCCATGTTAAAGGGTTAGAAGCCTCATTATACAATAAAAGGAGATCAGCTAACCAATGGTGTGGAAGAGATGGGATCATCTCCTCCATATATAACCACAGCTAACCCATGTCTCAGTGCTCAGCTATACTCTGCATTTCAGTGCATACACTCGTGTATTCCCTGTTGCCTCCTGATTCTTTGACCTACCTGCCTGTTATACTGTTTATGAACCGGCTCTACCTGCCCCGGACCTTGGCTTCCCATGACTATGAGTTTGTTACATCCTTATTTTGTAATTTGCTTTTGGCTTGCTTCTGCTCACTGAACACCTCTTGTCAAACCACAACAACCCAGTGGTGTATTTTGGTTTTGTGCGGCCCTTGGCATGAGTAAAACTGGGCAGCCCCGTAATCTAAAATTACTCCACCCCTTCCTGTCAAGGCTCCATCTTTTCCTCTTAAAGCTCCACCTTTTCCTCTTAAAACTCCACCTCTTCGTACCTAATCATTTTAAGCACACACTCTCACTGACCCATACACACACTTATTGGCACACATACATTCCCTGACAGATAACATGCACTCACTGATACACATACAATCACTGACAGAAAGTCATTGTCTCACTGACTGTTTAACCAACACACATATTCACTGACAGACACACATTGACACGAACACACTCTCAGATACACATGCACTCACTGACAGACACACATTGGTAGATACAAACTGACAGTCACACACACTCAATGACAAAAAACACAGACATCATTGGCAGACACAGACTCTCACTGATTTAACACACATGCATTCACTGACACACACTCATTCATTGACAGACAGACATGCCCACTGACACACAGATGCACCCATACACTCACAGACACACAGACATGAACTCACAGGCACTCATTGTCAGACACACACTGATAGTCTAACACACACTCAATGACAGACTCTCACTGATATGACAGATACTCACAAACATACACACTCACAGACACACACTCACAGACACACACACAGACACACATACACTCACAGACACACATACACTCACATACACCACACATACATACACTCATAGACATACACTCATAGACACACACTCATAGACACACACACATATACACTCACAGACACACACATACACTCAAAGACACAGATACACTCACAGACACACCCACATACACTCACAGACACACAAACATACACTCACAGACACACATACACAGTCTCTCACACATACTCACAAATTATTAATATAATTATTATTATTTAATTTTGTGGATCTGTCGTTGGGGTGCAGTGGGGTTTCTGTGAGGCAGGCGGCTGTGTTCGCATCAGAGGCGGCTATGATCTTCCTGCTCAGCTCTCTTGTGTCTTGCGGGACATCTACTATGCGGGAGCTGGAATTACATCATATTCTGGCTCCCGTGGAATCAGCAAACAGTGCGTGAGGGAGCAGAGCAAGGAGATAATAGCTCCCTCGCCGCCTCTGATGCAAACACAGCCGCCCACCATTGGGGTCCATAAGGAGGCCAGATGGCCAGCTCTTGGAGCCCCCTATAGCAGGAGAGAGCACCGCGGAGAACACCAGGAATGTCTGAGCAGATGTTTGAGGGCAGTATTTTTTGTCGTCCCCTAGATAGTGCCACCCAAGGCAAATGTCTAGTTTGTCTTGGACTAAATACAGCATTGCAACAGCCATAGGTCAAAGTAGTCCCACTCCCTACTTTGTCTTATGATATATTTTGACTGTGGAACTTTGGTAAAATTAGTGGATTAAGTCCATTTGAATTCCTATGTTTTGGGAATTAGACATTGGCCAACAGAAGTACCCATAAACCCTATGGCATCACATATTTCCTGACTAGAGAATAGATCAACATGGCCATTTTAGTAATGTGTGTTGTCACTGAACTTGACTAAAGAACATTTCAAGTTCAGTAAACAGTTAAATATTTGAAAAGCATGGCATCTAGACATACAGATAGATAGACAAATACAGACAAAGATAGGACAGACAGCCTGGTTACCCAATTCAGTGACATTCTGAAGATTTAGATAAAGGCTTTGTGCAAGGTTGCAACACTGGATTCATAGAACACGCTGAACTATGTTCCATTTGCAGAGTATGTATTTTACAATGTGTCATATTGTAGTCTTAAAGTTAAAACTAAATCATGTGTTCTGATTTATATAACTTTAAAAAAATTAAACAGTGTCACTATATTCATATTGCTTAATTGAAGGTATATCCAAGGTTAAATATATGACAATGTCCCTTGTATAATAAAGCTTCCAGATATACAAGCCAATGAACAGAATAATTTGCTATTCTCTGCTTATTTACAGTAGATTAATTAATGGGAATCTTTGAATTCTGTACATATATACTAGATAGATAATAGCGTCTATTGTAAAAGAAATTGAAATAATAAAATATGTTATTTTTACTCCTACGTTACAATCATATTTGTTTGAAAAAAAAAAAAATATTAACCCCTTAACACCGCAGCCAAATGTACAAGTTGTGAACGAAACAAAATGTAAACAAAACCTGGCATTTGCGCTATATGTCTGTCAAACCGTAATTCACCTCTTTCATATTAAATGCACCCCCCCTTATTATATATCATTTTATTCAGGGGAAACAGGGCTTTCATTTAATATCAAATATTTAGCTATGAAACATAATTTAATATGAAAAAAATGGGAGAAAATAAGATTTTTTTTTATTTTTTTCGTTCTACATGACATTTTAACTGTCAATGTCATAATACTGTTTGCTTTTACTGCAATAAAATACACATATTTGTATTCAGCAAAGTCTCACGTGTAAAACAGTACCCCCTATGTACAGGTTTTATGGTGTTTTGGGAAGTTACAGGGTCAAATATAGCATGTTACATTTGAAATTGAAATTCGCCAGATTGGTTACGTTGCCTTTGAGACTGTATAGTAGCCCAGGAAATAAATTTACACCCATAATGGCATGCCATTTGCAATAGTAGACGACCCAAGGTATTGCAAATAAGCGATGTCCAGTCTTTTTTAGTAGCCATTTGGTCACAAACACTGGCCAAAGTTAGCGTTCGTATTTGTTTGTGTGTGAAAAATGCAAAAAACGCCAATTTTGGCCAGTGTTTGTGACTAAGTGGTTACTAAAAAAGACTGGACATACCCCATTTGCAATACCTTTGGTTGTCTACTATTGCAAATGGTATGCCATCATAGGGGTAATTTTCATTCTTGGGCTACCATAGGGTCATAAAGGCAACGTAAGCAATCTGGCGAATTTTAATGTGAAAAAAATTAAACACAAGCCTTATATTTGACGCTGTAATTTTTGAAAACACCATAAAACCTGTACATGAGTTGTACTCAGGAGACTTCGCTGAACACAAATATTTGTGTTTCAAAACAGTAAAAAGTATTGCAGCAATAATATCGTCCCTGTAAGTGCTGTTTGTGCGTGAAAAATGCAAAAAACGTCACTTTTACTGGCGATATCATGGTTGTAATACATTTTACTGTTTTGAAACACTAATATTTGTGTTCAGCGAAGTCTCCCGAGTAAAACAGTACCCCCCATGTACAGGTTTTATGGTGTCTTGGAAAGTTATAGGGTTAAATATAGTGCTAGCAAATTAAATTCCCTATACTTTCGGCATGGGTGGTCAGGCAGGTCCCGCTAATTGTAATTAATTAGGATACCTAATTATGTAAAATTATTACATAAATATATGTGTAGAATTAATATATGTATATATATACATATGTGTATATATACGTATATATATATATTTTTTTTATATATATTTTTATTTATATATAGGTATATATATAGTGATATATACGTATATATTTATGTATATAGATATATATATATATTATTTCGTTCTACGTGTATTTTGATATAAATATATATATATTAATATCACAATACAGTTAGAACGAAATAAAACACATCTATATATTTTTTAATATTTTATTTTTAATTATTTTTTTTATTTAATTTTTTTACGTATTTACATATTTATTTTTTTATATTATTTATAAATATATATATAACAATAATTATATATATATTTAATCAGTATCAGTCTACGTGTAATTTGATATTAATATATATATATATAATTATATATATATATTAATATTAAAATACACCTAGACGGTGTATGTGTGTGTATGTATATGTGTATATATATACTTAGATCATATATATATAATATATATATATATGATCTAAGTATAATTTTTTTTTTTTACACTTATTTAACATTATTTTATTTAATTTTCAGCCAGCAGGGGGACCAACTGTCATTACAGTTGGTCCCCCTGCTGGCAATACAGAAGCCAGCTATACCGGCCATGTGATTGTGAGGTCCTCGCAAGGACCTCACTCTCACATGACCGGGAGGGACCGGAGGAGGCAGATCTGCCTCGGGGGGGCTCCCTGGGAGTCCCCCCAACCGCGATCGCCGGCGTGGGACCACCGGCGACCGGGTAAGTAAAAAAAAAAGGCGGGCTGCGGCGTTTAGAGCCGCTTTTAAAAGGACGTAAATATACGTCCGCCGGACTTAAGGGGTTAACATTAACACTTTGAAAATAAGATGGATAGCTTGTAGACTAGTGATGTCCCGAACGGTTCGCTGGCGAATAGTTCCCGGCAAACATAGCTTGTTCGCGTTCGCCACGGATAGCGAACATATGCGATGTTCGGTCCGCCCCCTATTCGTCATCATTGAGTAAACTTTGACCCTGTACCTCACAGTCAGCAGACACATTCCAGCCAATCAGCAGCAGACCCTCCCTCCCAGACCGTCCCACCTCATAGACAGCATACAATTTAGATTAATTCTGAAGCTGCACTTTTTTTTATTTTTTTTGTGTTTGTGTTTATTATACATTATCCTCCATAGCCAGTAACCTGTGTTTATTATACATTATCCCCCATAGCCAGTAACCTTTGTTTATTATACATTATCCTCCCCATAGCCAGTAACCTGTGTTTATTATACATGATCACCCCATAGCCAGTAACCTGTGTTTATTATACATTATCCTCCCATAGCCAGTAACCTGTGTTTATTATACATTATCCCTCCATAGCCAGTAACCTGTGTTTATTATACATTATCCCTCCATAGCCAGTAACCTGTGTTTATTATACATTATCACCCCATAGCCAGTAACCTGTGCTTATTATACATTATCCTCCCATAGCCAGTAACCTGTGTTTATTATACATTATCCCTCCATAGCCAGTAACCTGTGTTTATTATACATTATCCCCCCATAGCCAGTAACCTGTGTTTATTATACATTCCCCCCCATAGCCAGTAACCTGTGTTTATAATACATTATCCCTCCCATAGCCAGTAACCTGTGTTTATTATACATTATCCCTCCCATAGCCAGTAACCTGTGTTCATTATACATTATCCCCCCATAGCCAGTAACCTGTGTTTATTATACATTATCCCTCCCATAGCCAGTAACCTGTGTTTATTATACATTATCCCCCCCATAGCCAGTAACCTGTGTTTATTATACATTATCCCCCATAGTAATTTATCGTTGGACCTAGGCAGCATGATGTCTTAGGCCGGCCCAGAGAGTGAGTGAGTGAGTGAGTGAATAATATAATATACATGTTCATAAACATATTGGTAATATATGTAAATCGGGTTCATGCAAAGAGGGTGAAAAGGTATTAAAGAAAAACACACTTATTGCATCAAATTTACAAAGCCAAACTTTTAAAAGCTTTCTTTCTCGGGATGAGGAATATATCGGTTGTAGACTGAGGATTTCCATCTGCCCAATCTTTTAATAATATGCACTGGAGTGTCAGTGTTGAAGGAGACCGAAGCTGCCCCTATTCTAAATGAAAGACCCGAGACATGGATACAACCCAATCTTAGGAGTAGTGTTCTGATGTAGAAGATGAATTTAGCCGTAGTGAGAGGGATTCAGTGAGAGTAGTGGTGAAATGTGTGTGGCATGACTGAGTGTGGGTAAGTAAGAGTCAAGTATTTTAACTGGGCACTAGTTCTAGGTGGGATAAAGTGGTATAGCGGATGGATGAGTAGTTTGGTTCGTTTTAGAGGTTTGTAGAGAAAGTGTATAGTGATCATGATTTTTAGCGATATCCAATATTTTTAAGGTGGTCTCAAACAAACATAAAATGCTATATAAAATTTGTGGGAATATCGAATAGTCGTGTACAGTAAATCAGAGAGGGCTCAGAATATCGAACCATCGATCGGTAACCTGGATGAAGTAGGGGGTCTATCTGTTTTATTAAATACGCGGTAATATGCTTTTAATGGGATAGGACGTTAGGAAAGGTGTGTGATTGGGATAAGTGGTTGTGGCTGTATTTACCTTATCCTGGGACCGACCTGGCTCCTAAGCTTGAGCCGCGCGTGGCTGGATCACTCCTGCCTCCACACGAGCCGCATGCGGCTTGATCTCCTCTTCTGACTTAGCCACGTGCACTGACAGCAGTGATCGGTCACGTGGCCCGCCTGGCACTAGGAGCACGGCTCGAGTCACGAGCTCGCTCTTAAAGGGGCAGTGGGAGCCAAAAGTTGATTCAGGCTCCCATTGGCCCACGTCATTCCAGCACCCCTACACACAAACGTTTTGCGGGCGTAGGCGTGACGTGGGCCAATCACTGGTGTAACAGTAGTGTACATTAAAAAAAAACTAGAAATTTGACTGTGAAATAATAGCAGTCAGTTTCCTTCACACGTGTGCGTTTCAGGGCCTGCCAGGACACAGTGTCACACCAGTGCAACTCATATCTGGTGTAACAGTAGTGTACATTAAAAAAAAAAAACTAGAAATTTGACTGTGAAATAATAGCAGTCAGTTTCCTTCACACGTGTGCGTTTCAGGGCCTGCCAGGGCACAGATTCACACCAGTGCAACTCATATCTGGTGTAACAGTAGTGTACATTTAAAAAAAAAAATACAGGGGGCTTGTTGTCACCTTTCGGGGACCCTTGGTGTTGTACGTGGCTGGGTGGAGGAAGAGACCTTCAATGACATCAGTGAGGACAAGGAACGGGACATGGCTAGCTTGGTATCCAACCTTGTGCAAATGGGGAGTTTGTGGTTGTGCAAATGGACTGTTTGCGGTGCTTTAAACGGGAAGTTTGGTCTGTCACTGTGAAGCGGGCGTAACCCTTACACTACCTGATCGATACAACATCATACCTGATGTTTTAAAGCACGTTATTCCACACAATTTAGGAATGTTAGGTGATGTATGCCCTTTATGGATTAACCAGACTCTGCATCAACTATGTAATTTTCCATGGGATTTTTGCCATGGATCCCCCTCCGGCATGCCACAGTCCAGGTGTTAGTCCCCTTAAAACAACTTTTCCATCACTATTGTGGCCAGAAAGAGTCCCTGTGGGTTTTAAAATTCGCCTGCCTATTGAAGTCTATGGCGGTTCGCCCGGTTCGCCCATTAGCGAACATTTGCGGAAGTTCGCGTTCGCCGTTCGCGAACGGAAAATTTTATGTTCGCGACATCACTATTGTAGACTTGTGAATAGCGAAAAATGAATCTTAGTTTGGATGGTCAGAAATTTGAAATTTGTTCATATAGCACTTTGGTTCAGATTAATTTTGTCCATGCAAATGATTCAAACGCAAAATATAAATATATTATGTGTATAGTTTGTAGTACACTGATAGGTGCATTTTCCCATCATTTAGCTCATGAATTTAAGTAAAAAGTAACCAATAGAGAAGAAAAAGAAGAGGAAAAACATCTATATTTATACATTACTTATTAACCCCTTCAGGACGGAGTCAATAGTGCACGTTCTGATAAAACAAAACGTAAACAAAAACTAGAAAATGTCTGTTCACCCGTAGTTCCCCTCTTTCAAATTATATGCACCCACACTCATTATATATAATTTTGCTCAGGAGAAACAGGGCTTTAATTTATAATTAACTATTCATATATGGAACATAATTTATTATGAATAAAATGTAAAAAAAATGTGAGAAAATAAGATTTTTTTTTAAATTTGCATTTCCGGCTGACATTTTAACTGTGAATGTCATAATACTGTTAAGTTTTACTGCAAAAAATGCACATATTTGTAATCAGTGATATGTCACAAGTACAACAGTACCCCCCATTAACAGGTTTCATGTTGTTTTGGAAAGTTACAGGGTCAAATATAGAACATTCCATTTTCAAATTGACATTTTCCAGATTAGTAATGTTACCTTTGAGACGGTGTGGTAGCCAGGAATGAGAATTACCCCCATAATGGCATAGCATTTGAAAAAGTAGACAAGCCAAGGTATTGAAAGTGGGGTATGTTTAGTCCTTTTTAGTAGCCACTTAGTCACAAACACTGGCCAAAGTTAGCGTTCATATTTGTTTTTGTGTGAAAAAAGCAAAAAACGAATATTTGGCCAGTGTTTGTGACTAAGTGGCTACTAAGAAAGACTGGACATACCCCACTTGCAATACCTCGGGTTGTCTACTTTTGCAAATGGTATGCCATCATGGGGGTAATTCTCATTCCTGGGCTACCATACGCTCTCAAAGGCAACATAACCAATCTGGCAAATTTCAATGTGAAAAAAATGAAATGCAAGCCTTATATGTGACTCTCTAACTTTCCAAAACACCATAAAACCTGTACATGGGGGGTACTGTTATTCTCGGGAGACTTCACTAAACACAAATATTAGTGTTTTAAAACAGTAAAACATATTACAACAATAATATAGACCATAAAAGTGCCGTTCGCTTGTAAAAAATGCGAAAAACATCACTTTTACTTAAAATATCATCGTTGTAATACAATTTACCAGTTTGAAACACTAATATTTGAGTTCAGCGAAGTCTGCCAAGTAAAACAGTACCCCCTATGTACAGGTTTTATGGTGTCTTGGAGAGTTACAGGGTCAAATATAGTGCTTGCGAATTAAATTCTCTGCACTTTCTCCCTGTGTTGTCAGGCATGTCAATCAAATTTTAATTAATCAAATCACATAATTACGCTAAAAGATTATTTAAATATACACGTAGAATTTTAATATATATGCATTTATAGGTATTTAAATTCTACGTGTATACTATTGTAATCCTTTATGTAATTATATGTATTTATCTATATATATATATATATTTTTGCGGTTATTTGTATTTTATATATAGAATGTCATTCTAAGTGTATTTTATTACCGATATATATATATATATATATATATATTAATAACAAAATACAGTTAGAATGAAATTACATATGCATATATAATTTATATAGAATTTTGTTTCAATATTTTATTTATTTATTTTATTATTTTATTTATTTATTATTTTATTATACGTATTTATATATAATATATATATGTACATCTATTATATATATATAATATATATACATATTATATATATGTAACGTCATTCTAAGTGTATTTTAATATTAATATATATACTTATATTAATATTAAAATACACTTTGTATGACGTTACATATATATAATATGTATATATATTATATATATAATATAGAAACATAGAAACATAGAAACATAGAATGTGACGGCAGATAAGAACCATTCGGCCCATCTAGTCTGCCCAGTTTTCTAAATACTTTCATTAGTCCCTGGCATTATCTTATAGTTAGGATAGCCTTATGCCTATCCCACGCATGCTTAAACTCCTTTACTGTGTTAACCTCTACCACTTCAGCTGGAATTCTATTCCATGCATCCACTACCCTCTCAGTAAAGTAATACTTCCTGATATTATTTTTAAACCTTTGTCCTTCTAATTTTAGACTATGTCCTCTGGTTGTGGTAGTTTTTCTTCTTTTAAATATAGTCTCCTCTTTTACTGTGTTGATTCCCTTTATGTATTTAAATGTTTCTATCATATCCCCCCTGTCTCGTCTTTCCACCAAGCTATACATGTTAAGATCCTTTAACCTTTCCTGGTAAGTTTTATCCTGCAATCCATGAACCAGTTTAGTAGCCCTTCTTTGAACTCTCTCTAAGGTATCAATATCCTTCTGAAGATATGGTCTCCAGTACTGTGTACAGTACTCCAAGTGAGGTCTCACCAGTGTTCTGTACAATGGCATGAGCACTTCCCTCTTTCTACTGCTAATACCTCTCCCTATACAACCAAGCATTCTGCTAGCTTTTACTGCTGCTCTATTACATTGTCTGCCTACCTTTAAGTCCTCAGAAATAATCACCCCTAAATCCCTTTCCTCAGATGTTGAGGTTAGGACTCTATCAAATATTCTATATATATACATATTCTATATATATATATAAATATATTTATATTTAATTTAATTTTACACATGTCTAATATATATTTTTTTTACTTTCCCACCAGCAGGGGGACTGTCTGATATTTCAAACAGTCCCCCTGCTGGCAGATCCATAGCCAGCTATAGGGGGCCATGTGATCGCTCTTTGAGAGCGATCACATGGCCCCCGGGGGCCTCATTTGCCGGAGGGGGGCTGCCTGGGCAGTCAGGCAGCCCCCCAGAAGAGGATTGCGGCGGAGGTGAGTACACCTCTCCTCCAGGGGCTCAAAGCCGTTACGACGTACCATGCCGCCGCAACGGCTTTAAAGCCCTTTTAATGCGGGACGGCATGGTACGTCGTAACGGCGTTAAGGGGTTAAACATATTAAGATAGATTTTGTTTTTAACTGCTGTTTTAACTGCTGATCACTTCTCACTTGACCTGTGAACAAAATCAATAGGATAGTGGCTACCCCCTTACCATAAATCATCTTTTTTCCCATCAGTTATCTCTTTTTTGGTGCTACGCATGGTTCTCTGAATCATGAAACAAATAAAACAGGTCATCCATTATCTGTTTTGGGGTTCGGTCATATGGCATTTAAGAGTTACGGAATTCGAACAACCCACCAATCGTTCAAAATTTGGACCAGTTGTAATTTTTTTAAATTAAATGCACCAATCTAAAAACTAGCATATAAAAATAGATTAAAACAACAATTTTGTGTAAAGACTTTCTAGAAAAACGTAAAAAATTAAATTATGCAAATTTAGACAGTTTTTATGTTGTATTTAATTGTTCGTCATTTATAGAAATATGGCAGCATAAAATGATTTAGACAGTAAACAATGTCACTTATCTATCAATATATTATACAGGATCTCTTATCCCTTATCTATCAATATATTATACAGGATATGAAATGTTAGTATAAATATATATATATATATATATATATATATATATTTTACATAATAGGTGTGATAGAAATAGCTAAATAAAAAAGTCACATGTTCTGCTTGTAGGTATTTGACCCTGACGAAATTACTAGCAGTACCGTGTCAGGAGCACTGTAAAAGAAACATGGGGTAGAGATCATTATTCATAAAAGATGCCTATTTCAAGTACAGAAAACACACTGAGACTCGGACTGTAGATATCTAGCCCTCACGGGAACCATTAAAACCACCACATTTCACTTGATCGGATCTTTTGACAGCAGCAGCGTTAATTACTAAACTGGGTTGAAACAACACCTCTATCACAAATCACCAACCCATCTCATTGATTAACTTTGACATAAAAATGTTTGTGAAAGTCCTTGCCTCTAGACTAAACCCCTTATTACCCACCATGATTTACCCAGACCAAGTGGGATTTGTGCCCACAAGGCAACTTTACGAAAATATCATATGGTGGGCAAAGTTAACACAGACTCCAGAGAAGGCATTTGATTGAGTCCAATGATACTATCTTTTCTCTCTATTACAACATATAGGCCTGCTGTTAGCTTTCATAAAAGCCATTTGAACCGAGAGCACAGACCCTAATACCAGGATCCTTAATACCCTACTCCATTCAAGCTTAGCAATAGCACCAGGCAGGGCTGTCCGCTTCCCCCCTCCTTGTTGTCCTAGCCTTGGAGCTGCTGCTCCATCCTATAATAATTCATCCTCATATAAAAAAAACATAAAGATCGCCAACGAGGAATTTAAAGTTTTGGCTTACTTGAATGAAGTCCTGCTCACTCTCAGGAAACTGTGTATCTCCCTTTCTCGCTTGTTGGAACTCCTTGAGATGTATAGATAAATCTTGGGTTACAAGATTAATTTAGATAAATTGGTAGCCATGCCAGGGAGAAGGTGCTACTGTGTTCCCCACATGACATATGATTCTTTACATTTTTTTAGGGGTGACATTGAAAGCTGACCCAGGTAAACTCTATGTTAAAAACTACATGACTATTATAAATACCCTGTTAAGAGATTTTGACATCTGGCACAAGAAGCCTGTCTCATGGATAGGGTGGCTTCATGTCGTCAATATGAACATATTACCACAACTACTTTTTATTTTCCAAGCGCTACTCATTAGAGTAACAAAAAAAAGATTTGAGTCACTTACAGTGCGACCGGCCCCTTGCTTTTCAGCAGAATGGGAGGAAGTGACTTCCGTGAGTCACTTCCTCCCAGAGAAAAGAGCTGCACAGGAGGAAGGACCAGGGAGTGAGAAGGTGGCTGGACAGCCAAACCGCAACTCCCTTCATCCTCAGGCACCACACTTGACCCCAGGGAACCCGCCCTCCAGCAAAAGGTAGAAAACTGTAAAATTTAAATATTGCATAGGTCAGTATGTATGTAAGTGTCTGTGTGTGTGTCAGTATGTCTGTCTGTGTGTGTGTGTCAGTATGACTGTGTTTGTGTCAGCATGTCTTTCAGTGCATGTGTCTGTGTGTCTGTCATCATGTCTGTCAGTGTATGTGTCTGTGTGTGTGTCAGCATGTCTGTCAGTGTATATATCTGTCAGTATACAAGTCAGTGTATATATCTGTGTCTGTCAGTATGTATGCTGTGTGACAGTATGTCTGTCAGTGTATGTGTCTGTGTGTGTGTGTGTGTCAGTAAGTCAGTGTCTGTGTGTGTGTCTTTATGTCTGTCAGTGTATGTCTCTGGGTGTTTGTCAGTGCATGTGTCTGTCAGTGTCTGTGTCAGTGTGTCTGTCAGTGCATGTGTCTGCATGTGTGTCAATATTTTTGCCTGTGTATGTGTCAGTGTGTGTGTGTGTCGGTATGTCTGTCAATGTATGTGTCTGTCAGTATTTCTGTCAATGTGCATCTGTATGTCAATATGTCTGTCAGTGTATGTGTCTGTGTCAGTATGTCTGTCAGTGTATGTGTCTGCGTGTGTCAGTATGTCTGTCAGTGTATGTAGGTGTCAGTGTGTCTGTCAGCGTATGTATGTCATTATGTCCGACAGTATATGTGTCTGTGTATCTGTATGTTGTCAGTATGTGTATCTGTGTGTGTATCTGCATGTGTTCAGGTTGTATATCTGTTTGTCTGTATGTGTATTGGTGTACCTGTATCTGCATCAGTCTGTGTGTCTGTATCTGCATGCATGTAAATGTGTGTATATGTGTCTATCTCTATGTGTGTCAGTGTGTATATCTGTGTATCTTCATGTTTTTCAGTGTGTGTATGTATTCATTCAAAGGCTAACACTACACACAGATACACCCCTGCATTCAAACTTCAACACTACATTTAAACACACTCCTACATTGAAGCATCAACACTACATACAGACACACCTCTATTTTAAGCACCAAACTTAAATATACACATGCTCCTGCATTCAAACGCTAACACCACATACAAGCACACCCCTACATTCACACAAACATACTCTATACAAAAACATGCTTCAATTCAAACACACAAACACTGCTCAGTACTAAACACAAATCTGCACTTATTGGAAAATGGTAAAACCCCATTGTTGTAGTTGCACGACAGATAGGTATCTACCTTTTGGCCCAATTTGCGATAGGATGAGCCCAAAACAATACTTGCACCAGACCCTTTCTACTTTAGCTCTACCACTGCTTTGGGGTGGATGGTGTGATTGCCATGGAGGGGGCAGGGTCCAGAGGTCCCAAGCAAATGTTTGCTGTGATAAGGTGAATGGCGCTGTTTGTGAGGGAGTTTATATTTCCGCTAAATTGTTCAGAGAGGCATATAACCTTTAACCCCTGGGGGAGTATGTGTTGTATGTAAATTAAATGAATGTTTATATGTGGGCCCTGGGGTGGAGCATTCGGAGAGTAGGGTGGGCCAGTGCTCCACTCCTCAGTTTACAAGTAACTGAGAGAAATAAGATCCAGACCAGGGTTTTGGACTGTATCCAACCCATTACTCAGCTGCAGAAGGGGAATAAAACTCTCCCTGGTAGACAGGTGGGGGATACTTTTGTTGGAAGCAGCAGTCTGACCTGTCATTGAGTACTGGAGTGGAGAGAGTTGCTAATAAACAAGGTTGGTGAAACCTGTATTTTGTTTAAGTTTAATTCTCGATAGAGAGGGAATTTAATGTTAGTAACCGCTCGGACAATCTAGGATTTTGTTTGCAGGGATTTCTGTTACATTATCATTTCTTTCCTTTGCTGTTGTCTCCTGAGTGAATTTCAACAATAAAGTGCCTGGATTTATGTTAGATCAAAAGACTGAGCATGTTTATACACTAGAGGACAATGCTAATTGCAATACAGGATCACATTGCCCAGGGTCTAATCAAAATTAAAGATGGCCTTGCCTGTATCACCCAAAGATGAGGGGGGGCTAGGTCTTCCCAAATTCTACCTATCCTATCTAGCTGCTCAGTTGTCAAAGATTGTCGTGTGGCCTAACACTTATAGATGGGTGGGCGTGGAGTCTCTTCTTATGGGCTCAGATCTACCCAATTTTGTATATGGGTGTCAAAGTCTGAGAGACAACCATACAGACCACATGCCCAGCTTTATTGAACTGGATAAGACAGTCCTAACAGCTATGGGACTTAACATCCCTCTAATTCCTTTGAACCGGGATGAGAGAAAGAAACTTCAAAGGATTGGAAACCACTGGTTTACAGCGGTATTGCCAACTGTTTGAACACAACACATTCAGGTCGCTTGAATACTGAAAGACTCTGGCCCCATTGGCCATAAGAGACTAGTTTCAAATATATATCCAGCCTAGGGACTTTAAATGGGACCGTAGGATATGTTCAGTGGCTACATCCTCTATGACATTGTATGAAAGGTTATGCCTTTAAGAAACCACATAGAAGGGTTTGATCACAATCATATATGCGTAGCTCAGTGACCCAGAGGTGGGAGATGGTAACTTATGATATGTTGACCAATGGGAAGTAGACTTTCAACAGACACTGGAGGATGGGGACTGGGAAGATATCTGGGAACAATCTTACAAAATGCTGATGAGGTGGTACACGGCCTCTATTAAACTATTTAGAATGGGTAAAACTACCACCAATGACGGCTGGAGGGGTTGTGGCCATAGAAGCACACATGTCCACATGTGGTAGACTTCCCCAAAAATTTAACAATTCTGGACCCTGGTTAGAAACCTAATAAAACATGTAATGAAAAAGCATATTGATATGGAGCCAAGGTCTTTCTTACTATCCAAACCGACTGAGGACCTGTCCTCACAAATACAAAAACTACAAAATAAACTTACATTGGCTGGCTCAAAATGGAAACTCCTACACTAGATTGTGTAGTAATTAATATAAAGGACAACTATCTTATGGATAAGTTGACAGCTCAGGTACGTAACACTGAGTCAGTATTTATTAAGGTATGGTAACCTTCGGAGCCTCCCCACCCTGGGAGAGGACATTCCCCCCCCCCCTGTTTTTGTTTTTGTTTTGTTTTTTTCTTCTGCTCTCTTCACTGTTGGAAAAAAAAAATTAGAGTCAAGGGACAGATCCTAATACGGAGAAGAACAGTGGATAGCATCTGTACGCTCTTGTATCCAATGATTTGGCATTGTTTGCTTGTTAGAACTATACCTGATTATTGTATTAACATGTAACTGATGAAATGATGTGTATAACTTATTGTTGTATACTGCAAAATAGATGTATGCATAAGCAATGTATCTGATCATTGAAATTGTAAGCAATTCTGTCTACTTGTGCTCCTAAATAAAGAATTTTAATCAAAAAAATTACTAGTAGTACAGCTTTCTGAAAATGACAACAGAATGTAAACATAATGTAAGGAGTGGTATGTTAAGCCAGCACCCCGGACCACCTCACACCATAACAACTTAATTTCGATAAAATAGTTATGGTGCCTGATTTGTTTCTTTAAAATCTAAAAAAAAAATTAAAAAATTGTTTGGGAACCTAATGACTCAGCTACCTCGGCTATGTTCTTAGAGTTGTACAGTCTATAATTGTTTAGCATATAAAATTGGCAGTCAAATCCATGTAAGTGTAAAAAAGATTGTTAGATAAAAACAGATTATGTAATAAGGCGTTTGAATTCAAGATTTTCGTTCATGTTGCAGGATTTTATCGTTAAAGGTGGAAATGTGGTGCAAGATTAGTTGAAACATGTTTGCACAAGTGAAATAGTTTCATTATAAAATGGGCTCGCTATATTGCAAAATCAATACATGGAACACATGTACAATGTACTGCAACAAAGCCAATAGTTAAAAGTAAGTTTAGAAACCTAATGTAAGTGGAAAGCTACAGAGGCATAGAAAATCATGAACTCACTTTTTTTTTCAACCGTTGCCGTTCCACCCATCAAAACTACGTATATTTTATTGAGAAAGCCAAAAGGTAATTCTAAGTTGTCTGACTGTTCGGAACAGTATAATTTGTGTCAACTGAGATCATTTCTGCAGAGTTAATATTAAGTAATGAACTGAGCATCTGAGCAATGCTAATTTAATATGTATTCGAACAATCTAAAGGGCATTAAATCTATATATTTGAACTGGAAAGAGTGAATATTAAATAATGGCCTTGATAAAACGTTTTTTAATGATTTAATGTTTTCAGATTTTGTTTTAATTATATATTTTTTTCAAACTATGAAGATATCAAAAACATATCAACGTATCACAAATATATCAAAATATTACGATATTAAACATTTTTCAATTTTTTTTTTGCATTTTAAACGTTAAATCCAAAAATATTAAATTATTTGAAAAATGTATCCAAAAATATTAAATCGAGACCAATATTATGTTGCAATACTAGCTAATTATCTTAAACAGTGACAAGAATTCAGTTAGGGAAATAAACTCTTTTACTAAATTATTAATTACAGTGTTTGTACATAATTTATAAACATAGTTGTATACTTTCATTAAGATAGAGAAGAATGGCTCCCGAGTCCAAACCCTACCTAGGTTTTAATTAAGAATATGCCATACTGATTTAATGTTTATTTCTGTTTTTTATATGTTTATTCTTGTACTTGACCAGATTGTTTAGGTTTAGTTTCTTGAACCTCACCTATTCACACACACATGTGCTATATACAATGTGTTCTGAAATTAAGGTAGATTGTAGTAGTGCTTGAAGCAGATAGATTAGCAACACAAGTGTATAATGAAGCCTATAACATGTCTATCAGGTTATGATGCTGTGTTAGGACCAACTGTTAAGGAGAACATTTTATATAAAAGAGGCTTTAAAAGATACCTCAACTTGGATATTTTCCATACCTTTTTTAAGCACCACTGTCACTTTATAGTTCTTTATAATAATAGAACATGTATGAAGAAACACATTACATATGCAAAAATGCCAACTCAATCATAATATATGCAAAACATAAAGTTGTGACTACCACAAGTACAAGTCAAAGTTTGTCAAAATGTGCCCATTTGTGGAGCTTCTGCCACAATGGTCTGCCATTTCAAATGATCTGGCCCTTGGGATATTTGATGAGAACAGACACCTTCTAGTACAGGGCTGCCCAACAGGTAGATCCTCAGTTGTAGAACTACAAAACTATAACTCCCATGAATCTATGCATGCCTTTAGAAGGCCTTTAGAATGACAAAGCATCATGGAAGCTGTAGTTTTAAAACATCTAGGGATCTTTATATGGATCTAGGGATCTATCTTTTGGGCTGCCCTGTTCTAGAACCATGACCAATAAATGCCTATGGCATCTTATTGTTCATATGCCAAAAATTGTATAGAGGATCTTGTTGTCTCATGGATATTCCATTGACTCCCATTGTAGTCATACAGGCTTCTAACAGATGAAATACCCAAGGATCTACAGATGGATCAGTAGAAATGAAGAGGTAGACCACGTGTAGTTGTTCTTCATTGTTTATACAAGTGGCACTGTATGTGGCTAGCTTTGAAGACCCCTGGACCAGATTGATATAAACCTCCCATTGCACTGCAGTAGAGAAAAGTTGAGATGGGTTACCATCATGAGACCCCTGATCTTTTATAACCTAACATTTCACTGCATAATAGCTTTAGGAAAGAGACAATGATGGGTAAAGGGTTTTTCCAGGTGCACAACTGTTCTACTTGAGTAAACATATTGGAAAATGATAACTTTGAGAACATCAAGTAAGTGTATAAAAGTATACATTTGCACTTATTGCTATCATTTAACGACCTTAAATATTTGGTGTCTCTTACAGGACAAGTTTGTAACGTACATTCCCTAGGCATAATGTTATGTATCATACCTTGCTGTCATTGCAAAAATAAAGAATTGAAAAAAAAAGTATACATTTGCACTATTAATAATATATTTTTAAAGTCAAATACTACATTTTTATTTGGAAAAAAGAGCGTTGTCAGTAAAAAAAAAAAAAAAAAACCTGAATGGTGTACATATTTAGCAATTGCCTCATTGTTGTGTAATAATGCGATACCACCCTACACCGTAAAAAAAATGTATTGCACATGTAGGAGGCAAAGTCATTTAGAACATAATATTTCAACATTAAATATTGACTAACATGTATTTTAGGAGACCATATTGTTACGACATGCCTGTATATTGCTTTTTTTGCTGCTGTAGGGAATTTCTAAAATACTTTGCAAGAAAATGTTTTACAATTCATCATGTTTTAGAAGCACAATCGGAAAAACGACTGTGGACATATATATATAAATATAACCACATTTTTTTGTCATTTAATAAGGTGTTTTACTGTATCCATATCTTGATAAAATTTAGAAATGTAAAGATCCATAAGCTGACATTCCAATTACAAACATCATAGAGACAGACAGAAAGCAATTTTCTAATGGGATATGGATCACAGTGTGTGATGTAGCTTAGATCTAAAATCCAAAAATTTAAATATATCCTTTTAGTAAATAAGTAAACAACTAATCAAATTTTAGTTACAAGAATACATATACAAATGAGTATACTAATGATTTTGAATATCAATTACATGTAGCAACAGTGGGTGAGCAATATTAAACTACTGCAATTGATTTTACAGATTTGTATCCTTTATATAGAAAGGGGTATTTGATAAGTGAAGAAGACTCTGCTCAAACAAGCTCACAATCAAGGAGAATTAGGTGTCTTACACCTTTATTGTTTCTTGGAAAGGGTTGTATATTGTGGACCCATCATTGAGCCAAAAACAAACAACAAAATACAAATACAAAAACGCTACAATGGATGATTAAATGTCTGCAAGAATAAATCTACAAAATGTGTTTATTATTTGTAAATTAAGGCAATTTACAATGTATCTATGGTAGTAGCAATACAAGACAGAGATTTGTGGCATCTTGAAGATTGCTGAAAGCCTTATTTGCTTCAAGAGATTCTCTATCCAGACAGATATTTTCTGTACATTTGTCAACCATAGAAATGAACAATATGCGAGACAGAATTGTGGGAAATTTATTTAAAGGGACAGTTGGCCAAAAACCATGACTGTCCCATAAAAATTGGGTCAGTTGGCAAGTATGATAGAAAGAACCCATAGGTAACATATGTCTAATACAATATTAAATCTATGATGGCATTCTTTACTTAATCCTTTTACCTTGTTCTGTGTAGTGTTTTGTACAGCCACCACCCTGTAACTTGAGATAACATTTGCCAGTTTGCTTTATCTATACAGTGTTCATGATGATTACAGAACCCCCCTTATCTGCAGTTTTAACAATATGGTTCTGGTTATCATTCACTGATTGTAAAGCCTTGATTTTGATACTAGTAAGGTTGGGTGTCTTTCTGTACTGATTGTCCAGTATTTCTCTGGTGAACTTGTGTCTCACACTTTCTATATCTCTATCCTATGTCAGTTTCTGTTCTGGTTTAGTGGTCCGTGAAGATCTCCTTGAAAATGTATCCATTTTGCATTATTGGTCAACAATGTTAAAGACCTTGTCTGTTTTATTGTAGAAGAATTGAGTGTGAGAGTTCTGAAGAATGTTGACACTGCAAAGATTTTATCCATAGCTTTAGCATAGCACAATGATAGGCCTTTAGACAGGACAGATGTTTTATCATTGCTGGGTCCGTATGTGGGAAGATTAAAACTGCACATCTGGTTTTATGGATAAAGGACACAATAAACAGATATTGCAACTGAAGGTGTTTGAGATGCCCTGTTTTCTCTTGCTCCTGTCTCATGAAGTTGCCTTGTCCTCACAATACGGTGGAAATGTCTGACAATCCTCCTGCAATATCCAAGTATGGTTTGCAGTAAGGTTAGACCTAGTCTACAGCCACCACCATACCCAGGCACCATGGGCTGCCACCAGTGTGCCATCAAAGAAAGAAAGACAACATCCGTCCTGCCTAACAGAGGAAGTAGGTATGCGGACGTAGTGCTGCTGCTTTTACCTCCCCTTTTTTAAAATGGCATTCTAGTAGTTTCACTACTAATGTAACATTATTGTGTGTGACTACACTGCATGCAGTACAATACATAGCACAAATACATTGAAAAAAAGAAAAAAAGACTTTGCAAACGTATTATTCAATTTCAATGTTACTGTACCCTGTCTGTAATATTACTACTAGTGCAGTTAGGGATTACATGTGCAGTATACTGCATCCACACACTGTGTTTGCAATTTACAAAGCACATGCAAGTTGTTGCACTGAAGCACACTGCAAATTAAATATTCTGTCTCTGACAAAAAATAGAAAAAAAAGTCACAGCACCGTGGAAAGAAACAAGCAGTGCCCTATCAGCTTCTACCAAATGCACCAGCAGAGGTAGCAGGTGTTGCAGGAACTGCAGTATGCAAAACCACTTCAATGAATACAAGCACCAGTGCACCACCACAACAATTTAAAATACCTTTTTTTTATTTAAGGAGTAAACAAAAGCCTGTCACACTCATGTGAGGGCGGGGTATGGGGCAATGACCCGTGTTTTCTATGGTAAGTTATTATTATTATTATTATTACTATTATTATTATATATATTATAAATATGTAATAAAAGCTGTGGACAATTTTGACCCATATACCCTAGTATCAGTGTTTTATTGGGAAAGGTATGTGTGGGGGGTTGTCCAAGGTTCCGACTGCCCATATGGCGACTACACACTGGTCAAGTTCTTGATTGGACAGGAGATCCAGCTGACATGATTGGTTTGACCTCATGTCTATCATGGAAAACTAAGCTGCTTATATGTCTCCACAAAAAAATAGCCTCTTCTCTATTCCATCACATTTTTTTATGGTTCTAGCAACAGCACTTCAAATCATGAATCAAAACGAGCATTTTAATGCATTGTACTAGTTATTTCTCTTCTAAGTTTCTGGCACATGGCATTTTCAGAAATCGTAATTTTGACCAATCCAGTGATCGGTCGAAGTTCAGTTTTTCTGAAAATACCGCATCTGCCTGAATTGCAGTTTAGAATGAAACAAATCTTCAAGTCTACAGATCCAGTTCTATTCATGTACCTAATATCCTGGGACATGTAGTCTCAGATAATTGTTATTGTGGAAAATAATTACTGCCTTAATCTTCATTTCAAATGTTCTTCCTTTAGGGCCTTTCAACATAGCCTTACAAAGCTGGAGGACAAAACCTCAATTGAGTGTTGTTGTCCTCCTAGAGCTGTGTCACTGTAGGCCACACCCTGCAGCTCATCTCCTAGTTTGACCCACCAGGATCTGCAGATTATCTACAGAGATAATCAAAATACTAACATATCTAAATTAGCAATGTCCTATTAGGATGGCAAAACCCTTAAGAAACCGCTATTTGTCTTCCACTCACTTTTGGTCATCTCTGAAATACTTTGCTCTACTTCCTACTATGGATGTCAGGTGCTCTGCAATTCATTCCACTAGCCTTTAACTAAATCTTTAGAGCTCACGCAAACAGATCCATTTGTCTTTATATTGTTGTCTCCAAAATACATGGAGATAATAGCTAGACCCTCAAGTTGGGATGGTATCATGCTTCCCAAAATAATTTAGTGGTCTACTTATTCATTAATTTATTATGAAAACTCAGTTTCTATGAAATAAATGTATAAAAGAACAGCAGGGATTATATTAATCTGTACAGGTTATGAGCAAGTACATTTTTTCTTTCAACACTTATTTTTTGGTAAGACTTTAACAAGATTAAATATAAATCAAGGTTTCCCTGTAAATAAACTGAACCTTTCATAACACTGGTTTACATAACCGCTGATCAAAAGAAAATCTCTAGCAAGCCAAAGGCTAAATGTTCCAGTTATGTAAATCAAATTTAAATCCCCCTTTTAAAATAACCTCATCACATAAACGGTATTTCAGACAGAAACATAAAAAATAAGCTGTTCTTAAGTAGTTCAACTAAGACCAAATACATTTTTATATCATTCCAAGCAGCAAAATGTTGTAGTAGGGGTATTGGAGATATTCAACATGTTGGCAAGTGTAGACTATAAAGAAATCACATGGTTTAAGATTGGAATGCCCAAACGTTTCGCATTTGCAGCCCTTGATCTACAAATCCCATGTTTCCCAAACACTTCCTGTAAAGTGAGATCTAATGTTTAAACTTCCTTTATTACACATTCTGTTTAGAGTAAAAATTCTCATCTCCTGCTATGTTAATAGCCTTCTACACCATTTTATTTCATGCAGGCTGCATGTGACTAGGGCTGCATGGACATAAACAAAAAGTAATTTAACTCCTAAATGGCAAAGAATTGAGCAGTGAGTTTGCAGGGGCATGATCTATACACTAAACCTGCTTCATTAAGGTAAAGTTGTTTTGATGCTTATAGTTCCCCTTTTAGTACCCTGTTCAAGTGGTGCTTGCTGAATTGTTATTGTCCATTTGTATGCCTAGTAGTGATGTCCCGAACAGTTCGCTTGCGAATAGTTACTGGCGAACATAGCTTGTTTGCATTCGCCACGGATGGCGAACATATGCGATGTCCGGTTCGCCCCCTATTCGTCCTCATTGAGTAATCTTTGACCCTGTACCTCACAGTCAGCAGACACATTCCAGCCAATCAGCAGCAGACCATCCCTCCCAGACCCTCCCACCTCCTAGACAGCATACAATTTAGATTAATTCTGAAGCTGCATTCTTTTTTTTTTTTGTATTTTTTTTTGTGTTTGTGTTTATTATACATTATCCTCCATAGCCAGTAACCTGTGTTTATTATACATTACCCCCCATAGCCAGTAACCTGTGTTTATTATACATTATCCCCCCATAGCCAGTAACCTGTGTTTATTATACATTATCCCCCCCATAGCCAGTAACCTGTGTTTATTATACATTATCCCCCATAGCCAGTAACCTGTGTTTATTATACATTATCCTCCCATAGCCAGTAACCTGTGTTTATTATACATTATCCTCCCCATAGCCAGTAACCTGTGTTTATTATACATTATCCTCCAATAGCCAGTAACCTGTGTTTATTATACATTATCCTCCAATATCCAGTAACCTGTGTTTATTATACATTATTCTCCCCATAGCCAGTAACCTATGTTTATTATACATTATCCCTCCCATAGCCAGTAACCTGTGTTTATTATACATTATCCTTCCATAGCCAGTAACCTGTGTTTATTATACATCATCCTCCCATAGCCAGTAACCTGTGTTTATTATACATTATCCTCCCATAACCAGTAACCTGTGTTTATTATACATTATCCCCCCATAGCCAGTAACCTGTGCTTATTATACATTATCTCCTCCATAACCAGTAACCTGTGTTTATTATACATTATCCCCCCACAACCAGTAACCTGTGTTTATTATACATTATCCCCCCACAGCCAGAAACCTTTGTTTATTATACATTATCCTCCCCATAGCCAGTAACCTGTGTTTATTATACATTATCCCCCAAAGCCAGTAACCTGTGTTTATTATACATTATCCTCCCATAGCCAGTAACCTGTGTTTATTATACATTATCCCTCCATAGCCAGTAACCTGTGTTTATTATACATTATCCCCCTATAGCCAGTAACCTGTGTTTATTATACATTATCCCCCCATAGCCAGTAACCTGTGTTTATTATACATTATCCCTCCCATAGCCAGTAACCTGTGTTTATTATACATTATCCCTCCCATAGCCAGTAACCTGTGTTTATTATACATTATCCCCCCATAGCCAGCAACCTGTGTTTATTATACATTATCCCCCCACATAGCCAGTAACCTGTGTTTATTATACATTATCCCCCATAGCCAGTAACCTGTGTTTATTATACATTATCCCTCCCATAGCCAGTAACCTGTGTTTATTACATTATCACTCCCATAGCAAGTAACCTGTGTTTATTATACATTATCCCCCCATAGCCAGTAACCTGTGTTTATTATACATTATCCATCCCATAGCCAGTAACCTGTGTTTATTATACATTATCCCTCCCATAGCAAGTAACCTGTGTTTATTATACATTATCCCACCATAGCCAGTAACCTGTGTTTATTATACATTATCCCTCCCATAGCCGGTAACCTGTGCTTATTATACATTATCCTCCCATAGCCAGTAACCTGTGTTTATTATACATTATCCCACCATAGCCAGTAACCTGTGTTTATTATACATTACCCCCCCCCATAGCCAGTAACCTTTGCTTATTATACATTATCCTCCCATAGCCAGTAACCTGTGTTTATTATACATTATCCCTCCCATAGCCAGTAACCTGTGTTTATTATACATTATCCCCCCATAGCCAGTAACCTGTGTTTATTATACATTATCCCCCATAGTCATTTATCGTTGGACCTAGGCAGCGAGATGTCTTAGGCCGGCCCAGAGAGTGAGTGAGTGAGTGAATGAATAATATAATATATATGTTCAGAAACATATTAGTAATATATGTAAATTGGGTTCATGCAAAGAGGGTGAAAAGGTATTAAAGAAAAACACACTTATTGCATCAAATTTACAAAGCCAAACTTTTAAAAGCTTTCCTCATTTCTTTTTCGGGATAAGGAATATATCGGTTGTAGACTGAGGATTTCCATCTGCCCAATCTTTTAATAATATGCACTGGAGTGTCAGTGTTGAAGGAGACCGAAGCTGCCCCTATTCTAAATGAAAGACCCGAGACATGGATACAACCCAATCTTAGGAGTAGTGTTCTGATGTAGAAGATGAATTTAGCCGTAGTCAGAGGGATTCAGTGAGAGTAGTGGTGAAATGTGTGTGGCATGACTGAGTGTGGGTAAGTAAGAGTCAAGTATTTTAACTGGGCACTAGTTCTAGGTGGGATAAAGTGGTATAGCGGATGGATGAGTAGTTTGGTTCGTGTTAGAGGTTTGTAGAGAAAGTATATAGTGATCATGATTTTAGCGATATCCAATATTTTTAAGGTGGTCTCAAACAAACATAAAATGCTATATAAAATTTGTGGGAATGTCGAATAGTCGTGTACAGTAAATCAGAGAGGGCTCAGAATATCGAACCATCGATCGGTAACCTGGATGAAGTAGGGGGTCTATCTGTTTTATTAAATACGCGTTAATATGCTTTTAATGGGATAGGACGTTAGGAAAGGTGTGTGATTGGGATAAGTGGTTGTGGCTGTATTTACCTTATCCTGGGACCGACCTGGCTCCTAAGCTTGAGCCACGCGTGGCTGGATCACTCCTGCCTCCACACGAGCCGCATGCGGCTTGATCTCCTCTTCTGACTTAGCCGCGTGCACTGACCACAGTGATCGGTCATGTGGCCCGCCTGGCACTAGGAGCACGGCTCGAGTCACGAGCTCGCTCTTAAAGGGGCAGTGGGAGCCAAAAGTTGATTCAGGCTCCCATTGGCCCACGTCATTACAGCACCCCCACACACGAACGTTTTGGGGGTGTAGGCATGACGTGGGCCAATCAAATGTTAAAGGATATTTAAGTAAATAGAAAAAGAAGAAGAGACTGAAAAGAGTCCCTGGGGTGGAGAGTTATAATGAAAATGGGGAGTCCCTACCTTTAATAATCCTAAGGGGAAGAAAACAAACAATAGGAGGAGGATAGGACAGGTAGAGCAAGGGTAAGGGGTAATACCAGCAGACACGGGACAAATAGTGTCACAGGTCCTCCTTAAAATTGGGAGGTTGCCTGGTTATGTCCTCAGCTAGATGGAATCCCCTTAACCCTAGTGGAGGGATCTGGACTTTAAGGTAGAGCTTGTAACGAGTGGAGGAGCAATAAAGGGAAAAAAAAGGGAAAAAATCCTTTACCAGGGGGCACACACAAGGTCCCAATGTAAACCTTAACAGGACTACTAAATGGAGAGGACTAACCCAAATACCTCGGCACTATGTGAGAACCAATAGTGCCTACTGTGACCAGAGTCCCTAAGGCTCCCCCAAACCAAAAGCCCTTGTAATGCAGAGCAGCGAGAGACCTCTGAAGAGGGTCACACAAAACCCAATTAAAGCAGAAAATGCTAAATGAAGAGGTCAGAACCTAAGTACCTCGGCACTATAGGAGCAGCCAGTGCCTACTAAAGCCAGCAAGCCTGCCGACCAGAACCCTTGCAGTGCAGAGCAGAGAGAGACCTCTAAGGAGGGGACACACAGATCCCAAATTACACTAAGCAGGAACCGCTAAGTAAGGAGGTCAGAACCTAAGTACCTCGGCACTATAGGAGCAGCCAGTGCCTACTAAGACCAGAACCCTGCCTGTCCTAATAGCTAAAAATAAATTTAAATTAAATAAATTAAATCAAATCCATAAGTGCTACCAAAAAGAGTGTAAATAAATTAAATGAAATTATAAGGTCTAGCTCAACGGGCGTTTCGGCGTGTCAGCACGCCGTCGTCAGGAGCAGTGAACTGTTGGATTCCCAAAGCTGGTTTAAATACCTCTCTATGTGATTGTTCCATAAATGTTGACGGCTGTGTGACCACGTGGTCTGCCGTCCTGATTAGATGCTCATTGGTCTGATCGTGATGCTAATACCTCCTCTCTATAGTGATTGGACTGACTCGTTTATGTTCCCTCCTCTTGCTAGCCGCGTCAGATGACGCGGGCTCAATCAGACGGGGGAGGAGTGATGTTTCCATTCATTGGTGCTGTGTCCTCCTGTCATCTATCGGACCTGCCCCATTAGCGTCATGTGACGCGGTGCTCGGCATAAGCCGAGAATAATAGTAACGGAGCGATGGATGGGATAAAGGAGTGATTTAACCCCTGCAGCATTAAGCTTAGGGCTGCATTCAGTGGTCAGTTTGAACTGTATATAAGAGAGGTACTGAATATTTATGGTGCTGAATGCATCCAAAAAGAAGCGACCAAAGTTATAATCAGTGCTATGTACCGTCTATGGAACAGAAAATAATGAGTTACTAAATAATGGTAACAAGGTATAACATCTGTAATTAAGACAACGTGAATCCTATTGGATTTATAAACTCAAAACCCTCTCCCCAGCAGGTCTGAATGAGGGATTTTCCTTCTCAGCCTTCCTCTAATATCTTCTCCATCCTCCTCTCAATTTTTGGATGTTTTTAATAATGGTGTTTCCCACCAGTCCTGTTGTGGGACACAAACTTAGTCACTGTAAATAATTCACACGTAAACCTTGTATATATATTGTTACTAAGGGATGTTGTGTGGTTATTCCCTTATGGATATACCTCTGTTACTTTATAACCATCATTACAGATGTTATACCTTGTTACCATTATTTAGTAACTCATTATTTTCTGTTCCATAGACGGTACATAGCACTGATTATAACTTTGGTCGCTTCTTTTTGGATGCATTCAGCACCATAAATATTCAGTACCTCTCTTATATACAGTTCAAACTGACCACTGAATGCAGCCCTAAGCTTAATGCTGCAGGGGTTAAATCACTCCTTTATCCCATCCATCGCTCCGTTACTATTATTCTCGGCTTATGCCGAGCACCGCGTCACATGACGCTAATGGGGCAGGTCCGATAGATGACAGGAGGACAGAGCACCAATGAATGGAAGCCTCACTCCTCCCCCGTCTGATTGAGCCCGCGTCATCTGACGCGGCTAGCAAGAGGAGGGAACATAAACGAGTCAGTCCAATCACTATAGAGAGGAGGTATTAGCATCACGATCAGACCAATGAGCATCTAATCAGGACGGCAGACCACGTGGTCACACAGCCGTCAACATTTATGGAACAATCACATAGAGAGGTATTTAAACCAGCTTTGGGAATCCAACAGTTCACTGCTCCTGACGACGGCGTGCTGACACGCCGAAACGCGCGTTGAGCTAGACCTTATAATTTCATTTAATTTATTTACACTCTTTTTGGTAGCACTTATGGATTTGATTTAATTTATTTAAATTTATTTTTAGCTATTAGGACAGGCAGGGTTCTGGTCTTAGTAGGCACTGGCTGCTCCTATAGTGCCGAGGTACTTAGGTTCTGACCTCCTTACTTAGCGGTTCCTGCTTAGTGTAATTTGGGATCTGTGTGTCCCCTCCTTAGAGGTCTCTCTCTGCTCTGCACTGCAAGGGTTCTGGTCGGCAGGCTTGCTGGCTTTAGTAGGCACTGGCTGCTCCTATAGTGCCGAGGTATTTAGGTTCTGACCTCTTCATTTAGCATTTTCTGCTTTAATTGGGTTTTGTGTGACCCTCTTCAGAGGTCTCTCGCTGCTCTGCATTACAAGGGCTTTTGGTTTGGGGGAGCCTTAGGGACTCTGGTCACAGTAGGCACTATTGGTTCTCACATAGTGCCGAGGTATTTGGGTTAGTCCTCTCCATTTAGTAGTCCTGTTAAGGTTTACATTGGGACCTTGTGTGTGCCCCCTGGTAAAGGATTTTTTCCCTTTTTTTCCCTTTATTGCTCCTCCACTCGTTACAAGCTCTACCTTAAAGTCCAGATCCCTCCACTAGGGTTAAGGGGATTCCATCTAGCTGAGGACATAACCAGGCAACCTCCCAATTTTAAGGAGGACCTGTGACACTATTTGTCCCGTGTCTGCTGGTATTACCCCTTACCCTTGCTCTACCTGTCCTATCCTCCTCCTATTGTTTGTTTTCTTCCCCTTAGGATTATTAAAGGTAGGGACTCCCCATTTTCATTATAACTCTCCACCCCAGGGACTCTTTTCAGTCTCTTCTTCTTTTTCTATTTACTTACATTTAAGGGTTATCCCCTTCTGGGAGAGTTATTACAGGGCACCGTGACACTTGTCCACCGGTCCTTCTCCTGACCTCTGCACAAGTGACACCATCTATACAGTTTTTGCTTTCAGGTGTTATGCACCATATTTAGCCCTGTCTTCATCCTATCTACGAGAGGACGTTATTTTAGGATTAGAGATAGATTATTGGTACTTATGGCTGGTTTTCTCACCAATAAAATAGACCACAAACAATGGTGCTCAGATGCTGATAGCATCTTCTCTACTAATTCTTCTTTACAGGCTCCACCCCCTGTGGATATACAAAGTGGTTTTAATAAGCTAACCAAAATTTTCAAACAACAAATTAAAACAAGTTGGGAGATCTCGACTCTCGAGACATACATCTCCAAAAAGATTATCCCAAGGGGATTGAGAGTCCTGGTTCCACCATCTAGGCATATTGAGATAGAGGGTTTTACACGGGAATGGGAAGATGCAGCAGCAATGTGCTCCTCAACATTCATGTCTATAGTGTGCAAATATGAGACCATAAATTTGACGAATATCCAAAAGACTTTGGATACCGAGATTGAGAATATTCAGAAATTTAAGGAAGATCCACAATTTCAAAGCCTAGAGGTAAAACTAAAGACTAACTTAGATAGATTCTCATATCAAATCAAAATCAAAAAACATCACAAATTTGTAAGAGATACCACAGATTTTGAAACAGGGAGAGTCTATCGCCAGACAAAAAGGAAAGTAAGAGTTGATTCGGACCATTTTAGCACCCCCGAATACGAATCCACCGACACTGAGGGTGAATCTATAACCACCAACCCAATACCAATTGAGCCAAAAAGCATATTAAGGAAGGGGGTTGATTTTTTAGGGCTAAGACAGGCAGACGAACTACAACGTCCGAGAACAAGACAGACACTGAGAGGCAGGGGTCAGCGGAGACAACGACGTTAGCAACTAACGACTTAAGGATAATTAATTTGTCCTCATACGTATTATCTGACACTCAACGTAAAACCCTCTCTAAAGGCCTGTCCTTCGTACCTACGCCTACATTTAATAAATTCATCTGGACAAAAGACCTGCATTTATTTGCCCGCAAATTGGCCCTACACAAATACCATATGCATAAAAAAGAACTCAAAGCTTCCAGCCTAGGCCTGACAATTAAGGATATGGACTGCCTAGACGCTCTAGTCGAACTTCTTGACACTAATAACCCCAATGTCAGTGACATCCCAATTACCCATCTCACACCAAAGAGTCGCTTTATACCTCATATAAAGGACTATAAGAACATTACGGTCTTTTTAGAAATGGTGTGCAGGGCAATTGAAGAAGCTGAACTGGGGACTATGGGTATTGAACCTCTTGGCAACCTCACTAGGATAGAAAAAACAGCACTAAAGGAACTCAAAGATAATAATCAATTGGTGATCAAACCGTCAGATAAGGGCGGTAATGTGGTCCTGATGGATCACTCGAATTACATACAGATGGTACAGAAATTACTAGATGATAGGGAGACCTATCAGGTATTAAAACACGATCCTACAACTCAATTTCTTACCGAAATTAAAACTATGTTGAATCAGGCCCTAACTGACAATTTGATTACCAAAAACGAATTTGAATTCATGTTAGTGAGACAACCAGTATTATCAACCTTTTATAGTTTACCTAAGGTCCATAAATCCCTAGACAACCCGTCGGGTAGACCGATCGTATCGGGATGTGGCAATTTGACTCAGAACCTTAGCATCTTTCTGGATAAGATCCTGTCACCCATTGTCTCTAAGTTGCCATCATATATAAGGGATACAAAACAAATGCTCAGCCACCTCAAGGACATCTCCATCCCAGACCAGGCACTACTATGCAGTCTGGATGTAGAGTCACTATATAGCTCTATACCCCATACACAGGGAATTAGCAACATAAGAACCATCTTGGAACAAGAGTTACAATCACCGCCTGCATACATTGAACTTATTTCTAATATACTTAGAACCATCCTCACTAGGAATATTTTTCTGTTCAATGGCACAGTCTACCGACAAATCAGGGGGACTGCGATGGGCACATCTTGTGCTCCATCGTATGCAAATCTCTATCTAGGCACCTGGGAAAACCATATCAGGTCCGCCCCACAATTGAGCCACTTTATGACAATGGTCTTCTGCTGGAAGCGCTATATAGATGACGTGTTCATCATCTGGACCGGCACTGCACAAGACTTCCAAACCTTTGTAAACCTTTTAAACAGGAATGACCTTAATCTTAAATTTACCAGCGAGATAGGGGGGAAACAACTTAACTTTCTGGATATCACTATATCCATTTCCGAAGGGGGCATTGCAACAACCCTCTTCAGAAAACACACAGCCACTAACAGCCTCTTGAATTGTCATAGCCACCACCCTCGCCCCCTTAAAGCTGGCATACCAATAGGGCAATACCTTAGATTAAGGCGAAACTGTTCCTCTGTGGACGACTTCAAGATCAAAGCATGGGAACTTAGACGTGCTTTTAAAGACAAGGGCTACCCCAACAGGGTCTTATGCAAGGCCTATAGCCGGGCAATTAGCACTGAACGCGAGTCCCTCTTGACGGATAACAAGACGCAAGGGCAAGATCATAAACTAATCCGCTGCATTGCCACCTACGATGCAGGTTGGGATTTTATGATGAGCACCCTTAAGCGGTACTGGCCCATTCTGACTTCTGACTCTCAGATCAAACAGGTAGTCACCACTTTCCCCTCTGTGACGGCACGCAGGGATAGAAATCTATGTGACACATTGGTACAGAGCCATCTTGCCCCCCTAAAGAAAGGAGTGAACAATTACCTACCAAAGGGGTCGTATAGATGTGGACATTGCAGCGCATGTCAATTCATCAATCTAAAGTCCAAGAATTTTACGGACAGTAACAACAAGGAAACTTTCCCCGTACACTCATTCTTTAACTGCAGGACAGAAGGAGTAATTTACTTACTCACCTGTTCATGCGGGATGAAATATGTGGGCAAAACGTTCAGACCCTTTAAACTGAGGATTAGGGAACATGTCAACTCAGTCAGAAGACATTTGGAAACACCAATCTCACGCCATTTGAAAATTCACTATCAAAACTCGGCAAATAAGCTAAAATTCATAGGGATCGAATATATTCCACAGACTCAACGGAAGGGGGATTGGGACACGAAATTAAGACAACGTGAATCCTATTGGATTTATAAACTCAAAACCCTCTCCCCAGCAGGTCTGAATGAGGGATTTTCCTTCTCAGCCTTCCTCTAATATCTTCTCCATCCTCCTCTCAATTTTTGGATGTTTTTAATAATGGTGTTTCCCACCAGTCCTGTTGTGGGACACAAACTTAGTCACTGTAAATAATTCACACGTAAACCTTGTATATATATTGTTACTAAGGGATGTTGTGTGGTTATTCCCTTATGGATATACCTCTGTTACTTTATAACCATCATTACAGATGTTATACCTTGTTACCATTATTTAGTAACTCATTATTTTCTGTTCCATAGACGGTACATAGCACTGATTATAACTTTGGTCGCTTCTTTTTGGATGCATTCAGCACCATAAATATTCAGTACCTCTCTTATATACAGTTCAAACTGACCACTGAATGCAGCCCTAAGCTTAATGCTGCAGGGGTTAAATCACTCCTTTATCCCATCCATCGCTCCGTTACTATTATTCTCGGCTTATGCCGAGCACCGCGTCACATGACGCTAATGGGGCAGGTCCGATAGATGACAGGAGGACAGAGCACCAATGAATGGAAGCCTCACTCCTCCCCCGTCTGATTGAGCCCGCGTCATCTGACGCGGCTAGCAAGAGGAGGGAACATAAACGAGTCAGTCCAATCACTATAGAGAGGAGGTATTAGCATCACGATCAGACCAATGAGCATCTAATCAGGACGGCAGACCACGTGGTCACACAGCCGTCAACATTTATGGAACAATCACATAGAGAGGTATTTAAACCAGCTTTGGGAATCCAACAGTTCACTGCTCCTGACGACGGCGTGCTGACACGCCGAAACGCGCGTTGAGCTAGACCTTATAATTTCATTTAATTTATTTACACTCTTTTTGGTAGCACTTATGGATTTGATTTAATTTATTTAATTTAAATTTATTTTTAGCTATTAGGACAGGCAGGGTTCTGGTCTTAGTAGGCACTGGCTGCTCCTATAGTGCCGAGGTACTTAGGTTCTGACCTCCTTACTTAGCGGTTCCTGCTTAGTGTAATTTGGGATCTGTGTGTCCCCTCCTTAGAGGTCTCTCTCTGCTCTGCACTGCAAGGGTTCTGGTCGGCAGGCTTGCTGGCTTTAGTAAGCACTGGCTGCTCCTATAGTGCCGAGGTACTTAGGTTCTGACCTCTTCATTTAGCATTTTCTGCTTTAATTGGGTTTTGTGTGACCCTCTTCAGAGGTCTCTCGCTGCTCTGCATTACAAGGGCTTTTGGTTTGGGGGAGCCTTAGGGACTCTGGTCACAGTAGGCACTATTGGTTCTCACATAGTGCCGAGGTATTTGGGTTAGTCCTCTCCATTTAGTAGTCCTGTTAAGGTTTACATTGGGACCTTGTGTGTGCCCCCTGGTAAAGGATTTTTTCCCTTTTTTTTCCCTTTATTGCTCCTCCACTCGTTACAAGCTCTACCTTAAAGTCCAGATCCCTCCACTAGGGTTAAGGGGATTCCATCTAGCTGAGGACATAACCAGGCAACCTCCCAATTTTAAGGAGGACCTGTGACACTATTTGTCCCGTGTCTGCTGGTATTACCCCTTACCCTTGCTCTACCTGTCCTATCCTCCTCCTATTGTTTGTTTTCTTCCCCTTAGGATTATTAAAGGTAGGGACTCCCCATTTTCATTATAACTCTCCACCCCAGGGACTCTTTTCAGTCTCTTCTTCTTTTTCTATTTACTTACATTTAAGGGTTATCCCCTTCTGGGAGAGTTATTACAGGGCACCGTGACACTTGTCCACCGGTCCTTCTCCTGACCTCTGCACAAGTGACACCATCTATACAGTAAAGGATATTTAAACTTCCCTAGCCCTATCCACTTTGTCCTATCGTGGTTTCTGTGTCAGTACCCTTTAGTGCGTTCCTTGATCTATTTTGTTTATTTTGGTATTGACCATGGCTTTGTTCTTGACTCTGAATTTATCTTTAACCTTTTCCTGTCTTGTTTGCCCGTGTGACTGATTACCATCTACCTGACTCTGGCTTGTTCTCGTTTTCGTAGTCTCTCTGTTACCATGACCTCGTCTCGTTTCTGATTACGCTTTATCTCTGTCTGACGTTTAGTCTGGCCATTCTAAGTCCAGGTAATAATTTATATCCTAGTCTTGTCCCTTGCTATCCTAAACTCTGCGTGTTGGGGTATTACATCATGACATTATGATAGGACCATGGGCCCTGCAGGTTTAGGACAGCAAATGGCCTCCTATGAGGCAATATTTTAAGAACAGGATCACCGTATGGACCAGATTGCCCAGGCCCATCAGACACTTTTGTCCAGAAATGCTTATGTGGCCCCTGAGACACTGGTATGCGTACCATCTCAACCCGTACCTCCCATTCCAGAGGCATCTATCCTGACTAGAGATGTCCTGAATAGTTCGCGTTCGCCACGGATGGCGAACATACGGTCCGCCTCCTATTCGTCATCATTGAGTAAACTTTGACCCTGTACCTCACAGTCAGCAGACACATTCCAGCCAATCAGCAGCAGACCCTCCCTCCATGACACTCCCACCTCCTGGACAGCATCCATTTTAGATTCATTCGGAAGCTGCATTCTTTATTATTATTTTTTTTGTATTATTTTTTTTTATTTTTTTAGACAGAAGTGTGTTATATTTGAGCATGCTAGGCTGGACGTGCGTATATCATGGCTAGTTGCACAGAGGGTATGAGTATATAGCAGTACATTGTTGTGAAAGATGGCTGTCATGTTTAGGGTGTAGCTTGCACGTTATCAACTGTGTATTTATATCAGCAGCTCCACCACTAGTTATAAATCAAGTGTGAGTCGCCCCATGAGATGAGACTAGTGAATAACATAATACATGAACGGTTAAGGTAAAGGCATGTAAGGAACTACGACAATAAACTCTTTAGGAGGTGAAATAATGACATGTTTAAACGCTTGCTACTTTACGATTAGTTAATGTGCAGAGAGCAGTTCATGTGATCAATGGCATGGTGTGGAGGATCGGCTATAGTGGGACATGCTTGGCAGGCTGCTGTTTACTGCTTGTGCTCATCCGATCCCTTCTGGGTGCCAGGTGCAGACCCTGGGAGTCCCTGATACCTGGAACAACAAAGGCAAGTCTCTGGCTGAGTTCCGGGTTCGCGGCCTGAGGTAGTGGAAGCTTGTTTTGTCGGGTGGTCGGATCTGTCCCGGTGGTGCTTCACGTCCGGTGCGGGATTGTGGTGGCTTAAGGTGGAGGCACGTGCTTGACGTGGGGCAGGCTCTGCATTTCTGTTTGTGCCTCCGGTCCCGTCTTCGACGCCTTTTGCGTTGGTGGATTTTAATGGGGACTGCTTCGCTTAGCTGTGGTGGAGCTTGTTGGGGCTATGGTGGAGCTTGTTGGGGCTTCCTGCTTGTTATTTGCTTCCAAAATTGATTAAAGAGTCTGTCCAGCTTAGACTCAATATCCTGCCATGCTTTGCTGGTACCAGGAGGACACGCGGCTGCCGCCATATTGGGAGAGTCGCAGATGAGTATGTCAGCCTGGGCGGCTGTGTTCTGTGCGTCCATTAGCTCCAGACAGCCTCTCAGGGGTGGACCGGGATAACCCCCACCGGTCCGAGGGGGGGGTAACGGAGCTCCTGCCGGGAAGTAGCTGCTCCTGGGCATCCCAGGATCGGGAGATCGGCCGCCTCTCCCGCCCTGTGAGCACCAGGCCACACTTGCCACGCGGAGTTAAGTAAGACTCTGTCGAGTTGCTGACCGCTATTAAGCATGTCGGGTCGGTCAGGTAGGAGCAACATTGCTGGGTCATCCCCTTCTTGGGTGAAATTCACTTGTTGATAGCTGCTTAAAGTGAGATATTGAGGGAGCTCACACGAAGTGCGTCTTTCCTCCATGACAGCTAGGCCCCGCCCCACGGAAGCTGCATTCTTAGTGAGAGGAGGGACAGTGTAGCTGCTGCTGATTTAATAGGGAAATCGATAGCTAGGCTAGTGTATTCAGTGTCCACTACAGTCCTGAAGGACTTATATGATCTCTTCTGTAAGGACAGCACCCCAAAACGCCCTTTTTAGGGCTAGAACATCAGTCTGCTTTTTTTTTTTCTGTGTAATCTAATTGCAGTTGCCTGCCTGCCTGCCAGTGTATGTGTCAGGCTCACAGTGTATACTGTGCCCACTTGCCCAGTGCCACCACTCATATCTGGTGTCACAATAGCTTGCATTTCAAAAAAAAAATATTTTGACTGTGAAATAATAGCAGTCAGTTTCCTTCACACATGTGCGTTTCAGGGCCTGCCATGGCACAGTGTCACACCAGTGCAACTCATATCTGGTGTAACAGTAGTATACATTTAAAAAAAAAAATACAGGGGGCTTGTTGTCACCTTTCGGGGACCCTTGGTGTTGTACATGGCTGGGTGGAGGAAGAGACCTTCAATTACATCAGTGAGGACAAGGAACGGGACATGGCTAGCTTGGTATCCAACCTTGTGCAAATGGGGAGTTTGCGGTTGTGCAAATGGACTGTTTGCGGTTGTTTGCCGTGCGTTAAACGGGGAGTTTGGTCTGTCACTGTGAAGCGGGCGTAACCCTTACACTACCTGATCGATACAACATCAAACCTGATGTTTTAAAGCACGTTATTCCAAACAATTTAGGAATGTTAGGTGATTTATGCCCTTTATGGATTAAAACCAGACTCTGCATCAACTATGTAATTTTCCATGGGAGTTTTGCCATGGATCCCCCTCTGGCATGCCACAGTCCAGGTGTTAGTCCCCTTGAAACAACTTTTCCATCACTATTGTGGCCAGAAAGAGTCCCTGTGGGTTTTAAAATTCGCCTGCCTATTGAAGTCTATGGCGGTTCGCCCGTTTCGCCCGTTCGCGAACGGAAAATTTGATGTTCGTGACATCACTAATGCCTAGCTCTGGACTAGTTAAAGAGTTTCTTTTGTAGAAAGTCACATCAAGGCCCAACAGCCAAACATCTGAGGGCTTGCCAACCGAATAAGAGAGATGAATTAAATCTTCACTAACACCATGTTTATATTCTCAGTACTTGAATAACTTTTCCTATCTAAGGGTATCGCGTTCCTCATTGTCACAAAAATATTACTAGATATTAGAAAAAACAATGTAACACATAAAACACGTTATTCTTTTAACCCCTTAACGCCGTTACGGCGTTCTATGCCGTCGCGGCTTTAAAGGGCTTTAAAGCCGTTGCGGCGGCATAGAACGCCGTAACGGCTTGCAGCCCCAGGAGCTAGGAGGTACTCACCTCCGCCGCGATCCTCTTCTGGGGGGCTGCCTGACTGCCCAGGCATCCCACCTCCGGCAAATGAGGCCCCCGGGGGCCATGTGATCGCTCTCAAAGAGCGATCACATGGCTCCCTATAGGTGGCTGTGGATCTGCCAGCAGGGGGACTGTCTAAAATATTCAGTCCCCCTGCTGGTAGGTAGTGTAAAAAAAAAATATTCAAATGTTATAAAATAAATTAAATGCCTTTTTATATATATATAATATGTATATATATTATATATATAATATATATACATATTATATATATGTAACGTCATACGTAATGTATTTTAATATTAATATTAGTATATATATATTAGTATTAAAATACACTTAGAATGACGTTACATATATATAATATGTATATATATTATATATATAATAGATCTACATATATATATTATATATATACGTATAATTACAATAATAAATAAATAAAATAATTAAATAAATAAATAAAATATTGAAACAAAATATAAAATAAATTATATATTCATATGTAATTTCATTCTAACTGTATTTTGTTATTAATATATATATATTGGAAACAGAATACACTTAGAATGACATTCTATATATATCTATCTATATATAAAATACAAATAACCGCAAATATATATATATAGAGATAAATACATATAATTACATAAAAGATTACATTACTATACACGTAGAATTTAAATACCTATAAATGCATATATATTAAAATTCTACGTGTATATTAAAGTAATTTTTTAACATAATTATGTCATTTGATTAATTAAAATTTGATTGACATGCCTGACAACACAGGGAGAAAGTGCAGAGAATTTAATTCGCAAGCACTATATTTGACCCTGTAACTCTCCAAGACACCATAAAACCTGTATATAGGGGTACTGTTTTACTCGGGAGACTTCGCTGAACTCAAATATTAGTGTTTAAAACTGGTAAATTGTATTACAACGATGATATTTTAAGTAAAAGTGAAGTTTTTTGAATTTTTTACAAACAAACGGCACTTTATGGACTATATTATTGTTGTAATATGTTTTACTGTTTTAAAACACTAATATTTGTGTTTAGTGAAATCTCCCGAGAATAACAGTACCCCCCATGTACAGGTTTTATGGTGTTTTGGAAAGTTAGAGAGTCACATATAAGGCTTGCATTTCATTTTTTTGACATTGAAATTTGCCAGATTAGTTATGTTGCCTTTGAGACCGTATGGTAGCCCAGGAATAAGAATTACCCCCATGATGGCATACCATTTGCAAAAGTAGACAACCCAAGGTATTGCAAATGGGGTATGTCCAGTCATTTTTAGTAGCCACTTAGTCACAAACACTGGCCAAATATTCGTTTTTTGCTTTTTTCACACAAAAACAAATATGAATGCTAACTTTGGCCAGTGTTTGTGACTAAGTGGCTACTAAAAAAAGACTAAACATACCCCACGTTCAATACCTTGGGTTGTCTACTTTTTCAAATGGGGGTAATTCTCATTCCTGGGCTACCACACCGTCTCAAAGGTAACATTACTAATCTGGCAAATTTCAATTTGAAAATGGAACGTTCTATATTTGACCCTGTAACTTTCCAAAACACCATAAAACCTGTTAATGGGGGGTACTGTTGTACTCGTGAGACATTGCTGATTACAAATATGTGCATTTTGTTGCAGTAAAACCTAACAGTATTATGACATTTACAGCTAAAATGTGAGGCGGAACTACAAATTTAAAAAAAAAATTAAAATTTCTCACAGTTTTTTTTTATTTTATTCATAATAAATTGTTTCATGTACAAATATTTTATATGAAATGAAAGCCCTGTTTCTCCTGAACAAAATTATATATAATAAGTGTGAGTGCATTTAATATGAAAGAGGTGAATTGCGGTTGAACAGACATATAGCGCAAATTCCAGTTTTTGTTTACGTTTTGTTTTGATCAGAACATGTACTATTGACTCCGTCCTGAAGGGGTTAAGTCTGAAAAAAAATGTGTCTTATTTGTTAGAACAGTTTGAGGTTTAAAAATCTGAATACCGATGTCCCTGATTAAGGAAAATGAGGGCCAGTACAATGTGGTGGGACACTGGTGGCAACACCGCTACAGACCTTCTGTTCAGGCATACGTTATATTATTATTATTATTATTATTATTGCCATCTATATAGCGCCAACAGATTCTGTAGCTCTTTACAATATTATAAGAGGGGGGATTTAACTATAAACTTACAGAAACGATAGGTTGAAGAGGACCCTGCTCAAATGAGCTTATAGTCTATATAACTTGGAATCTTAATTAAGCCTGATTAAAGACCATAAGATCTAATTTATTCATTCCACTTCCAGGTCTGTGTTTGGGATTCTGCCATAAGACTTTTTGAACGTTTTTTCCTACATATACTTTTCAACAAGGACATTTAAAATGCAATTCACAAATGCAGATTCTTATATCTAAAAAAATCATTGCAATGCCCTTGAACACGTAAGAGGTTACCTGAAGACCTGAACCTCTCCTTGCAAACCCACATAGGGAACCACAGGGGAGTAGTAATACTTTTATGCAAAAAGATTATGTTAAATATATTTTAAGAAGTAAAATTCAAAACAGCATGGTGAGATTGTTTCAATTTAAATTTTTTTAAGAAAAAGACTTAATTTGTATACTGGGTCCCTGACCGTATGAACTATATTGGACCAACAGTGGCCAAATTCTTTATAAAGATTACTACAAATGTTTTTTTTTCTTTTTTTTTCATATTGAGAATTGACTTTTTAATTTATGAACTGTGGACTTCTATCTCTTTGTATTTTTAGATCTTAATTTGACCTCAAGTTGGCCACTCTCACCTGCAGACTGATTATATCCTAAATACTGATCAGCCACAACAGTAAAACCACCTGTCTAATATCATGTAGGTCCCCCTTGTGCTATCAATACTTCTCTGAGGCCTCGAGACTTGGACCTCAAGAACTCTGAAAGTGTACATCTGGCACCAAGACATTAGCAGCAGATCCTTTAGCTACTGCAAGTTCAAAAGTGGGGACTTCGTGGATATGATTTGTTGTTCCAGGCCATCTAATCGAATTGAGATCTGGGGAGTTTGGAGGCCAAGGCACAACCTTGATCTCTTTGTCATGTTCCTTAAACCATTCCTCAGCAATTTTTGGAGTGTGGCATCGTGCATTACCATGCTGAAAGACACCACAGCCATGAGGGAACACCATTGCCATGAAGGTCTGCAATAATCTCTAGGAAGTAATATGTGTCAAAGAAACATCCACATGAATGCCAGAACTCAAGGTTTTATCAGCAGAACATTGCCCGGAGCATAACACTGCCTCCGTCTGCCTGCCTTCTTCCCATCCTACTGCTATCTCTCCCCAGGTAAACAATGCACATGCACCCGGCCATCCACCTGATCTTAAAGACAATGTGATTCATCAGACCAGGCAACTTTCTTCCGTTGCTCCATTGTCAAGTTCTGATGCTCACGTCCCCATGGAAGGTGCTTTTGGAGGTGGACAGGCAGTGTGTTGTGACACATTTCTATCATGGCCTGCATTATGTTTTCACTAATTTGAGCTACAGTAGCTCTTCTGTTTGATCATAACAGATAGACTAGCCTTGGTACCCATGAACCTTAGGCCATTTTCCTTCCTTGCACCCTTTTTGGTAGGTACTAACCACTGCAAATCAGGAGCAACCCACAAGACTTGTCCAATCATCTACCCATCGCTATTTGGCCCTTGTCTAAGTCAGGCAGATCTGTTCGTTTTCCTGTTTTTTGCTTCCAACACATGAATTTCAAGAACTGACTGCTCACTTGCTACCCCAACCCATAACAGGTTCCATACCTGTCTCTTGCTCTCTCCTAAAGGGCAGCCCACCTTATTTGATTGCAAATTCCTGTCCTAATGTGTTTTACACCCCCACCTCCTATAGAATGTAAGCTCGATTGAGCAGGGTCCTCTTCAACCTATTGTTCCCGTAAGTTTTTTTTTTTGTTTGTTTTTTTGTAATTGTCCTATTTATAGTTAAATCCCCCCTCTCGTAATATTGTAAAGCGCTACGGAATATGTTGGCGCTATATAAATGGCAATAATAATAATAATAATAATAATAATAATAATAATTGTAACAATATAATCAATATTATTCAATTTACCTGTCAGTGGTTATGGCTGATCAGTGTGTGTTGGACTGCTTACCTTGAATAGTTGCCTTATTCATAATATTGGCAGAGTTTTTATTTTTATTCTAAACCTTGTGGTGTGCAGTAACTGAGTATTATTGCTTAACCCCTTAAGGACCAAACTTCTGGAATGAAAGGGAATCATGACATGTCACACATGTCATGTGTCCTTAAGGGGTTAATGTAACAACCATTGACTAAATGTTCATTTCTAACTGTTATTCACTTGCGATCAGTTTGTTTTGTTTTATTTTCCTCTTTTGCTCTTTTATTTCCAATTGGTTTATTGCCGTTAGAGAGTGTAGAATTAATTTCTCTGTCATTTTTCTGATCATCCATAAAGCCTCAGTGAGAGGCTACAGGTAAATAAATCACTTCATTTAACTTTTTGAGGGGGACCAAATAACCTAAATAGTTAGGGTCCCTTTAAGGCAGGCAGCGGAAAGTCGCAGTGTCGACGTTTCAGTCCACAGAATGAGACTTATCTCAGGACCATGTAAATTTTTTTGTTTCTAGCCATCTACAAAAGCATGCTAACACATACAATTGTGGTGTAACTTTTCTGTGTCACCAGTGTTTTGATTGTAAATTATCCAGATTGTTTCTGGGAACTTGTGGTTTTATTTTTTTCCCCCAAGGTTTGTAAAGGCTAACTTTGAAGTTAATTAGGTACATTAAAAAGTAATTTAATCTAATTTGTAAATTGATTTATTTATTTTTTTGTTCCTGAAACTACTTATTAGAGCCAAGTTCTTCCATGGAACACAAATATAAACAGATGTAGTAGCTGTAAATTTAGTGAAATTGCAATTTTGGGTTTTGGTACTGTGTATCATGCATCTATCTCAAATGGTTTATATTAAGGTACAATGTTCTCCAGAATTTTGACTGGATTTTAAAATATTTGGGTTAATTTGTTCTCTAATCAAACGCAGTAAAGGTCTCAAAAAGCAACAAATTAAGTACTTGTTAAGGCCGGTAAGGAAGACTGAGCTAAATCAATTTTCATTTCAACGTGTATAAATGCCGGGAGTTGGATAATTATTCAGTCAATAACGTAATCTTCAAAGCTGAAGACAAATGCCAACAGTTAATATCCCTTGCAGTTTGCACACTTTTTTATCAATAGTATTTATACTCCCTTCTAAAACTCAAACAGCTAATTAAAAATAAATTCATACTAAGGGAGCAAAAGACACTGAGGAGGTGTACTGGGGAAAAAAATATTTAATTCAGAGATATTATTTTTTGAGAGATGGGAATGTGGGCCTTATGCCGGACATCCCCTCGGGTGTATGGACTGAGCTATGGAGTAAGTCCAGGTGGGCTGCCAGCCCCGAAGAAGAACGGCCAGCCAGATTGGTAGCGTTGAACATCCTCTCAGCAGTAGCAGCAGACAGGTGAGATATTGTATTTATTCTATGCTAGAATGCCATGCAAATTGCCTCAAACCTGACTTCAAAAGCCTCCCTCCATTCTTGGTCCGCTAGGCCCAATTGGCTCTGCTGTCATTTCAGCTAAGTGGCCATCTTGGTAGCGCTGTGCTGGGTGTGTGAGTGTCACTTAGGGTCAGCTGGAAACGGGTTTGCTGCTTCAAGGCGGTATGTTGCCCCAATGCAAAGGGGGTGTGACAGGGCTGCAGTGCAGTCACTGTGAGCATGTAACTGCAGCCATGGGATCGGCCACCTCCCCCAAGCAGATATTCACTGGGTCAGGCGCAGAGTGTGCCAGTCGGAGCAGTGTCAAGCTCAACAATGTTTGTTTAGCTGAAGGTAGATTCTGCTATCGATTCTAGAGTGTTACCAGGCCTAGGACAGGTCAGATCAACATATAATAAGCTCAGATTTGATGTATTTATAATGGGCGGTTGTGATCGCTGTTTTTTACGTTGCTGTTAAGGGAAAGGGGCAGTGGTGTATTTAGTGGTGTATTTAGTATTTGTGCTGCCCTAGGCACGATGGGCACCCTCCCCCCCCTAATTTAAATTTTCCCCACCCCTTCCTGTCAAGGCTGCACTTTGACTGACAGACACTCACTCACTGACAGATGCACACTCACTGAGAGACGCACACACTTATTGACAGACACACACTCTCATGTACACTGACAAACAATGACACACACACTCACTGATTTGACACACTCATAGACAGACATACACTACTACTCGGACACACACTGACAGACTCACACTCACTGACAGACTCACTGTCACATTACAAGAAAAGAGGGACATTAGGATAGAAAAGAGGAACAGAGGGCTCAAAATATGGCTGTCCCTCCTAAATAGAGACACTTGGGAGATATAGATACCTTTTGTTTACCAGGAGCTCTGGGATTTTCAGCATTTCTGATTGCAAAATAAGGCAGACAAGGTCACTAAATAAGAAATAAAAAGTGCTACATACAACCAATACCCTCCTGAAAATGGCATTTTGTAAATAAATGCTAATGCAAAGGGATTTTGCAAAAATAACTAAAACCATTTACTTGCTTCTCTAAATAACCATATAGTTGTCAAAAATTACACTTTGTATTTTAACTACCCTTTTTGAATTACCTTTGTTTTTCTTCCATTGTGGAAATAGAATTAATTTATTGCCCTATATTTTCTATCAGATCTCTTTCTGATGTACAATATTTCACTTCCATTTTTCTGAATTTTATATCTGCCCATTTACTACTTCAATGTTCGGAAGATTTTTTTTATAATTCAATAAAACCACAGCTTAGGATAAGTACGTAATTTCTCTGTTTTTTTCCCTGTACACTTTTGAAAACATCACAATACATAACAGTATTCACAGAACTGGGCACGCAATTAATCAATATAATTTACATAAACTTCTAGAAGTTACATCGACTGCCTGTCTAAGTGAGATTTGTTTTGCTATTTTGTATTGTAGTGCTTTATAATTTTCTCAAGAAAAGCTAAAAATGAGAATGAAAGTATATTACGAGTTAGGCCATTTATAGCAGATTAGTTTAATCTAAAATACAACATTTAAATAAAATGTCAATTCCAAACAACTCTTCGTCACATAAAAAAATAATAATTTGTACTTGTTTTTCTTCTCCGTATAGCTTTAGCTGTCATTGTCTGTTTAAAAGTGACAAAGAAACAAAACCGGTGTCAGAAAATATCAAAGGCAACACATCCGATAGAGCAAAGTGTGAAAGATAGCTGTCACGGTTCAGTAAGCAGCATTACAACTTGTGATGGACAGTGCAAAATGCGCCGGTCGAAAGAGTGAATTATATAGTCAAATAAACTAGAGAAGGGTCAATAACCTGCTGTATTAATGCCGTATTTGTGAGGTGCACTGAGTGGCATTGTAGTTTGGAATTGGGAAAACAAAGTGAAGTTTTATTATTGCAACATACATCATACTGCACATAAACAAGTCAGCTTCTACAAAAGTCTAAAAAAAAAATAAACTTAGAAGCATCAGGGAGCATAATAACCTTCGAAAAACAAATACAAAATTCGGACCAATATAACGTAAAGTCTATCATATGAAATGCCAATGCATATTTGTTTTCATTTCTGAAGAAAACTGATGCTCCCAGAAGATCATATAGAAACATGTTTTCTTGGAAAAAACTATTCTTCATTGCTATGGTGCCTGTAAGTCTAAGACTGGTGGTGGTGGGCTCAATTCCCTGTTGGCTCCAGAAACATAATGATGAATAGTTAATATAGTAAACATAAAAAATAAAAAATATTTTTTTTTAAAAATCAGGATTGTGTGAGGGTGGTCAAGGCCAGTGATAATGGTGTTTTACATGTATTTTCTAAATAATTAACCTAGGGATTATTTGGTAACTGTTAAAGGGACTTTTACCAATAATAAATATAGTTGATAGGATTTGGCCTCATGTGCATGATGTGTTTTTCTCCACATTAAATTTCTTTAGTTTTATTGTTTGTTTTATTTTTTTTCTCTTATGTTATAATCGCTTTAATTTCTCTTAAAAATAAAAACCATTTGCCGCTTTCTGCATCATAACCCCACCTCTTTTGTCATGAGTCCTCATGTCATAAAAAGTCTTCCTGGTTGGCCTTCACTTTACATACACAGCTTAGCCAGTAAGAGATCACTGGGAGCTGAGCGACTAAAATGGTTCCCTCCCACACCCGATCATTGTCCTCTGTGAAGCCGTCTTTGAAAACAAACTTCACGTTGCTAAGTAGAAAGGGGTAGAAAGGGGTAGATGATAAAGGGGAATGGAGGGGATGTGGGGCAAAGTTATTGTAATGGATCGACGGGCACCCCGACTGGGTACCTCCGTTGAAGAATGCTCCTAGCGCTTCCTGAGGACTCCAAGCACTGCAGCAGACACCACAACCACCGAACCGGAGAAGCATATGAATGCTCTTAAGCATATGAATGCTGTAAACAGCTGAACAGGAAAAGCATACTTTAGCTTACACTCCTGGCAATCAGCATGCAATCCAATTCCCCCAATAGCGAGACGACACTTCGTTTTGAGGTAAAGCAGAACTAACTGTACTAGCACATACAGCCTCTTTTATTCCCAATCCACAAACATAGTACTGCCCACAGGGTTTTACAGAACAACCAATCAATACGTACAATACACAGAGACACTCCCACACAAAATCCTCCCCTCTGCCTGTGATATGATTACTGAACACAATGGGTAATATAATTATCACAGACAGAGAAATACAGTTTTATAAAACATATCACAGGGACCCCTAAACATGCAATAACCCCATATAAAGTATATCCTCAGAACCGGGGGATCTGGGTGAACCACATATCCAAAATTTACCCAGATCCGTTCAGTAGTTTGGAAGATACAGTTTAATGCAGATTCCGCAGAACATATACAGATTATTTAAAAAATAATTACTGTATAATGTGTCCCCTGTTGTATAGTTTAAAACTACTGCACGATGTCTTTGTGCACCAAATACCGACGAGATGGCACCGTGTAGAAAAGTCAAAACAGTGTCTGTGAGTTAAAATGGCCGCCATCCATTGTTCTCACCATGTGCTTCATCCATTGTTCTCACCATGTGCCTCTGATACATGAAATGGTGGCCACCCAGCAACTCCACAGTATGTCCCCAGATGGTTCTTAAAGGGCCAGTAGCAGCATAATACAATACAACATGCCCAAATCCTGTATTTAAAGGGTCAAATCTCCCAGGGGCCATAGTCAGCAGGCAGGAGGCAGGCAAACAGGCTTCTTCAATGCCCAGTGACGAGGTTGGTTCCGCCACAGTTATGTCAGCAAATCAGTTTACCTTGCTCTTTTATTGGCTGAGTTGCACACACGTAAAGTTCTAATCAGCACTATACGAGAATTCTATTAGAGCATGTTGCTAAATAAATTAGGATATGTGATGAGTTAACCTTTAGTGCGAGTGGAATATTTTCTGTGGGTGACATCAAATGTACCCACATCATATGTACACAGAGCCTGTAGTAGCACCAAGGGGGGGGGGGGGGGCAGTATTGCCCCTCCAAGGGACACTAGGGAAGTCCCTTTCAAACACATTCCCTCTCTTACTCTTTGGACAGCAAGTAAGCAAGAGGTGAGGAAAAGACAGTAAATGTGGAAATTGTGAGTGTCTGTAGGAATGCCAGTGTGAGTGTCTTGTATATGATTCTGTGTATGAGTGTGAGTGAAAAAGTAGAAACAAACCTTAATCCTCAGCTTTTAGTCCTATTCCACCACACTTTTGTCAACTTTATTTAGACCTAACCTATTGATTCTTCAGATTACAGATACAGAAACTCTCCTCATACCTCTATACACTAGATGAACCTTACATGCCCACTTCACTTGTTAACCACAGTAGTACTGAATGCTAGACATGGTATGAAGAAGTGGATTAACTATACCATTTAAAAGCTTTAAATGACTGCATACTACTGGTCAGTTTTGTATGTGAGCTTCATATAGTTAAAGAAGGACTGTTAACCACCTTCACTACATCTAACAGACAGCCAAAAGCTCTTTGTCTGAGTTAAGCCTGGGTTTGCAGGGCTTATCTCATTGGTTAAGAGTGATCAGTTAATGTTTACAAGCTTCCAACTCTCTGTTGTTAGTAGTTGAGATTAGGAACTGGTGGACTCAACGTGAGTTGTCTAAAATGGTTTGACTACATACAATGGGTGGCCATCATGGCACTACGGGCCATATCAGCATATTTGCATTTCCAACAAACAATATGAAATGGGCAAGTTGGCCATCACGCTAGGAACGTATTTCACAAGCATTCTGCAAACGGTATTTGTTTAGGAGACCAACAATTCGAAAGTTGGCAGGCTTCTGAAATCTCTATAAATTCAGCTGATCAGCATCCTTTCCAAACTCAGTTAATTAGTTTATTGCCTGTTTATAAAATGTCGACCAGCAGAGTAGACCTATTGATGTATGGATTTATTGCAGTCACACGTAATGTAAGCAGTAATTGTTAGTGACATATTCTATTATGGTTAACATTGAATTTTCATCGACTAGTTTTTTTTTTTTAAATGTCTCTTAGATCCCATGGGATATGTGAGCTGAAATGATCAAGAATTAAATATTTCACAGAGTAGTATGCCACAAAAGAAATTTCATAACCATAAAAGTATTGAAGTACTTGTATTCGAACAAACAGTATTTCATCCTTAGTGATGTTTGCTTATGCGTTGACCAACATCCCACCACCTAGGGTAAGCTTATCATGACATAACTAGTGAGTGGACAAGGAAGAAAGAGAAGATAACACAATACGTTAAAAAAGAGACAAGAAAACTGAGACAGAAATATAATAAGAAGCTATAGAAAGAATTAGAAAAAAACGATCAGTAAATGGGAGTGACAAGAGATTGATGAGAAATAGATGAAACCTTTAGAAATGAATAGGAAATAAATGTCTTTAGAAGGAAGAACAGTGCACATAAATAGGCCAAACCCATGCAAAATTATAATATTAACCTTCACACTGGTGATGAGGGCAGTAACTTAAGGTGCCATAATTTAGGCAATATCGTCTATAAGGTGTTCTAAAGCATGCCCAGACTGCTGTGTAGGGTAAACTATACTAGAGAAACAACAGACACATAGTCATATCTTTATTAGCCACATTATTTCCCCAAAGCCACATTCTTCTCCTGTCAGGTGTGTGCAAATCCCATGCAAGTCTCGAGAGATGTGACCAACCAATCAGAGTGCTCGGACTGAAATTGCATAGTGTGCTGTGAAAGCTCAGTCTGTGTGAGTCCACATTGGGTGAAGATGGATTATTTTTATTGCATTGCATTTTTTTTCTCTTTTTTTGTTTTGTTTTGCAATATATATTTTTTATTTTTTATTTTGAGAGCAGCATTGTGACGTTATGTGTTTTCTTTTTTGGCTTGTTTTGGGAGTAAATAAAATAAGTTTTAATAAGAAAAAAAGACATCTAATTGTAAATAGCTGTAAGGCGATCTTATTATCTACATCTTGTGAGTTCTACTTATATTGATGCAGTTTTAACATTTATTTACAGTATTACACTATTGTATTGTGTTTTTTTCTGTAGACTATCAGCTATGCTCCTCTGCCATTTATATATACATTCTACTTGTACGGGATAAAGTCTGGAACATCCCGAGAGGAAGCTGTTTCATTATTACGATAAGTCATTAATTTTGTTCAGTTATATATAGAGGTGTGGGTTTAACACACTCTCTTGCTTTTCTGTCACTTATTGATACAATTTACAGGCTTTCCGATGTTTGCAATGAACAAATCAAACAAAAGTAATTAAAATAGCTCAACACAAAGAATTATTTAAGTGGCTTCCCCAAATTCAACTGAAAATGCAACTTATAATGACTTCTTCAGTCTCAAAATTATGCTGAAAATCTGTAAATTTTGACAATAAACCTGATTATCAATGGGTGTTGAATAATTTTGATTACAACTGTAGCATGTGCTATGCACCTATTAAAATGCACCTGCTAAATGGAATTAATTCCTCAAACATATATTTTCAGTGTAATAAATAGGCTTTGGATTCAATATTCAAAACAATATTTTTTTACTCCCACTAAGCATTCAACAGTTGCTTTAAATCCATCTGAACTGTTAAAAGGGCTTATTGGGAGCAGAAAAACTGCAATACACGTGATCGGCTCATATGCAATCAAGGCCATTGTTTGATGAGACTGATGGCTACCTACCTGTATTGCCTTAGTATTACTTAATTGGATTAATTAAATAATGAATGGCTGCTCCAGATCAGTGCTCCTCAAGGCACACCTAACAGTCCAGGATTTAAGGATTACCCGGTTATGTCTGAGGTGTTTCGAAAAAAAACTCCGGCCCCCCCGTTGTACTACAACTCCCATGATTCTCTGGCTATCTATGTAATTTAAAGAGTCATGGGAGTTGTAGTTCAGCAACATCTGGAGGGCCACAATTTGAGGACCCCTGCCTTACACTCTAAGGTGTAAGGTGTTTTTTTTTTCTAAACACCTTAGACACACCCTAAACTGGACTGTTGATGTGCCTTGAGGAAAGGGTCGAGGAGCACTGCTCCAGATTATAAGTGAAATATAATTGAGGATACCTGATAAATAAAGACTTGGTGTTACGTGAAAGATGCAGTAAAGAACAAAAACATTACAATATTATTAATATTTATTTTCTATATTATATATACTATTATATTGTTATGAATATTAAGTGAAAAATATTAGCCTAATTTATTATTTTTGGATAAACTTTTCAAATGATTTATCTACAAAAGATTCCCATAGTCTTTAATTTCTGACTTTTGTAGATAAATTATTTCAAAGGTTTTTCTAACAGATTGTGATCATTTGAAAAGTTTATCCAAAAAATATGAAATCTATGCCATTCTATGATAACCTGTCAACAGAGACCATTCCGTACTTTAAGAATAATCTGTGCCGCAAGGTGTGCAACTGCGCATTAATTTACCTCATTTGTTTCAGGGCATAGCAGACTCCTGCTGGTGGGTGGTGGTATGGGCAGGGTTAATTAACATATATATAAAATATAAAGATAAATATCTGATAATAGAAAATAAAATAATAAAGGAATGAGTATATTAGGTATTATGTGATAAGGAATTATGAAATGTATGTAGGACTAAAAAACTCTGAATGATAATGTAAGGTGATCCTTCATTCACTACACAGTCTGAAGCACTGGGACATGGAAATCTCAGCAGATAAATCTTGAATGTGATGAATACTCTTGAATAAACATAACATTATGAGACAAGATTGTAACCTTTACCAACACTTTGCCTAACATGGAGTAATTGTGTAAAATTGATCCAATGCATTTGAAGTAACTGGTGGTATATCTGTTTGTTAAAGGGACACTCCACTGCCCAAATTCAAAATAAATAAAAATCACTGTTTAGAAGATATATCCAAAATGAAAACATGCGTGTATTTAATTATCCTTTTTTTCTTCTTTTTTTTTTCGGAGTATATGTAAAAACTGCTTATAAAATCTGCAGTTCTCTTCTCCGCTGCCCTTGCAAGCCCTCCCCTTCTAATTCTGCTCAGACTTTCTGTGGTTGTCCAATCACAGACTTCCAAATGCTGCTCAATAGAAATATTTGCAAGGCAGGTGCTCTGGGCAAGTGCTGCCTCTTGAGTTTAGCTCCATTGAGCCAAGCTAACCAGAAAGTAGCAGGACTTATTGTCTGCTTGTAAGCCAAGGTTGTGTAACCAGGTGCATTTATAAAAGTGTCCATTGCTATTGAAATCTGCACTTTTTACAAAATGAAATAAAGAGGACACTCTCTTCACACATAAAGCTTTTCAGCAAGCTAAAGTGCTTTAGGACTCTGGAGTGTACCTTTAAGTACGTAAGGCCACATGACTCAAAAGACCCATTTCAAATTTAGTGAAATGAAACCAAAGACTGTCCACTCCTTCCAGAACAGATACAAGATATTTTTTAACAACATGGATATATTATGTGGATCTATATATGCAAAGTACTCACTGTCCTAAATGGTCATCTCCAAGGTGCGTCATTCTGGAAAAAAACCTTCAGAAAAGCCAAACATTAACATAAGGGATTCTTGCACTCAAAATTGGAATGAAATTAAAAAACATACCATCATGTTTATTGTCATCCAAAATACAAAAAACAAAAATGCAAAATGTAAGGTAGGCAGTAAATAAAAATATATAAAAAAAAAATCTGAGTGGGGGGGGGTAATGTAGGACAGACACATGCCCACCAGGCCAGATGTAATCAACACTCGTTCACTGCTACTGAAGAAGCATCAATCTAGATGTGAAATGCACATCTTTTGCTATATTTTGTATTTTTGTTAAAAAAAAAAACAACAAAAAAAAACATTCCTTCCATACAGAGATGTAACAGTGGAAAAGGAAGAAATATCGGTGTAGCGCTCTATAGTGGTGAATATATAGGAATAAATGAAGGGAAACCTTGCTGTACCTTAATAGGTTTATATACATATGAATAGCCCCAATGTTTTCAGGTTTACCTTAAACAGAAAACACAAATATACAACAAATTTTAATAGAAAGATAAGCACGGTGGTATAGCAGCTCACACTAATTTGTTTGGTATAACCTAGAGTTAAAACTATACATATAAGCGCTTGTACTTTCCATTCTAGAGATGTAACAGTGTTTTGTAAGGTAAGGTGTTTCACAGTGTAAAGGTAAAAAGAATACTTAATAATTTAAGATGACAATGAATAAAATTACAAGCACGTACTCTTTGGCACACAATTCTTCAGATAATAATATTATATGGAAGCATTAGCTAAAAAGAAACATTTGATGTATTAGGAAAAGTTAAGAATACGGAACTTTGGAAAAGAAAAAATAACAAATAGGCGGTTAAGATTTGTAAAATAAAATAGAAGGCCACCACAATGGTCAGGTAGGGCGACCCTTCCGTGATAGACTTGTATCATGCCATGGAAGCCAAATGTGTTTTTTTAGAGTTGTGTCCCTCGGTCTTACATCTTCCACTGAACTGATGTGGGAAACCTTGTGGATAAGTTGTTAATAGGTAGGCACATAAGAGTTCTGGAGTTTTGCATCGAAGATGTGTGCAGCTTCGTAGACTCTCTATGCATATTTGGGAAGTTTGATGTGGGTAGATTTACCCAATAATAGGGAAACCTTGAAGTCAGACTCTATGTACTAGTTTCAATGCATATTTAGGGAATTTTGATGTGGGTAGGTTTACCCAATAATAGGGCAACCTTGAGGTCAGACTCAAAATTAATGTCCAAAACATTTCCTAACAAGTGAAAGAGTGCACACAGTCACCAGGCATGGTAATATGAACCAACCTCACCACAAGCTCTAAAACAAAGTGGGTAATGAGACCGATACATTTTACTCAAGGGTGAAGGTACCAGTGTAACATCTTGCACTTAGTAGTATGCTGTTTAGCTACCTTGATGTTGTTCCCATTTTGAGTGCAAGGATCCTGTTGGAACTTTCCCTGTGTGAAAACACCTGCTATGCGATGCTATGGATTTGTTGGTTCTAACCTGCTGACGTTTCTCCACACAAGGCCTTGGGAAGCAACAAATTCAGGCAGACACAAGGGAGATACCAGATCATCTATGTGAAACTTTTCCAAATTAAGTGATTGACCTTCAGTAGAGAAATATATGGCTTATGACTTGTTCTTGAACTTTACATGTGACCTCTGTGATACAGAGAGATCAGGGTTAAATGACTTATAACCAGTTGCTAAATTGAGTCCGTGACTTCTGTATAAAATTAAACTTAAGGAAAAATAGTTTATGACCAATACCCAAACAGAGCATTTAACCTCTGCCTTAGAGTAAGCTTGTAGCTGAAGGAAACCTATTCAGAATCTTAACTGAGCATGTAATAATGCACACAAATACAGAGACCGCAAACATTCAATTTGTTCTACCAATTACCTATCGTCTCCTTCTGCTCATTCCTCTGGATAGTAACAGGAAATGAAAACGTTACAGGCAGTGAAAAAGCAAAATATAACAGCAACGAAAGCATGAGAAACATTTGGTTGAAAAAATATCATTCGCAAATAAGCAGGGAAAGAAAGTAGTCTGCATTGATGACAAACGACAAGAGATAGAAGTTGCCAAGAAGACGATGTGCTGATTGGCGCAATAAATAGCACCATTGCCTGGTAACATTGTAAAGTATAGCAAGCAGAGGTGTATCAGATGTATGATAGTGAGGAAAAGCCATAAAAAAGCTCAATGTGAGAGAACAGTTAATGCAAAACCCAAAATAAAATGTAGGCTTAATAAATAAAGTGTTGTGTCACATCATGCTGTTATGTACTATGTGTTAGAGGAATACATGTAACTATAATCGTCGCACAAAGCTATGCAGAGCTAAAGCATCATTAACCCCTTAGGGACACAGCTTCAGAAGAAAACTTCCACATGATGGAAAATTTCCGTCATGTGTTCTTATAGGGTTAAGGAATCCCACAACACACTCAAAGCCAGAGTCTCCTATAATGCTAGCATGAACAGATTTACAGAGTGGCAAATGGAGCAGCAGCTCCAGGCTCATGCTTTAAAATAAGTCCAAAGCAGCCACAACATAAAAATTATTTTTATCCCATGTATTTAATATAAAAAAGGCTGCAAAGACTACAGTGCAGCTCCACTCAACTAGTGAATACAAGTCAGGTTGAAACAGAGACATGATTTGCAGCCCCACTGAGAACTCCTGAACTGTTCTAAGCATGTACTAAATGCCCTGAAACTAACACCCAAGATGCACTAGCACAGTACTTGCTGGGAACAATTCTCTAGTATTCCCAGATCTAGATGTGGACAACCCCAGGAAGACAGGACAGGACCTCGAATCTGTGACTGTCCCACCAAACCAGATACTATTGAAAGACATGGTAATGTAAAGAAGTTGCACAACAAAATACATGAGAATTTATAAATATTTGAAAGATACCCAATTAAGTAGAAAATAAAATAATAAAACTTAAGGTAACAAAAGAAAGGTCAGTTTGTCTTCTCCCTGTGGAAATCAACCTCAGAATGAAGGCATCCAGTAACATTTTCTTGCCTCATCAGTGAAATGTGTTTACATGAGCATATGTGTTCGTTCCATCTTCCAAATTCAAGAAAAACTAGGAAATTATATTTTGTTTTAAGTAGTAAAAACTAACAAGTCTCAAAGGGTTAATTGTCTGACTTTTATGAGAGCTGCTTCACATTTGTAAACTATAAATTATAATTCCCTTATCAGTTCTTCATAATTCCCACTTTAGTGAATAAAACCCTTTTGTGCATGTTGGGGATGGTGGTGATGACAGCTTCCAAATCAATCTGCGAAATGGCATTTTAAACAATATAGCGTTTTTTGTTATCTAATAAAAGTAGCTGATGCAGGTTTTGCAAAAGAAAAAACCCCCATAAAATTCATATCTAGCTGATTACATTATATTCTTTTGTCCTTCAATTATAGTAAACACAATTGATTCCTGTCCTTTGTTTCCCCTTCCCTGTTTTTGGATAGTTTAATGCTGAAAGATTTGAGAAAATGTTCACTAAATACAGGGATTAGCTATTTTTCAAAAGCTAACAGTGCCACCTACTGTCTCTTTAGAAGATCTACATTATCATACAGCACTTGAAGTGAAATCAATGTTAGTTGGATGATATTGGTTTATCGATTTGTGGTTGCACCTGCATTCTCATGACATGCGCACAGTCGTTATTCGGCAGGTGCAATATTTACCCCAACACCCCAATAACTACAGACACCATATTTCTGTTGGAAATATAAAAAGTCCACAGCTTTATTTATTATAATAAACAAGGTAACAAATTGGGGTCATTGCCACATAATGTAAATTTCCTACCATCCCCCACCGTTCATAAATTACCCCTGGCAATGACCCCGACCAATAACAATACATTACATTATAAATAACTAATAATACATAACACATGGCCTACCAAAGAGGCCCCATATCCATACATTTTTTAACTGTAGGGGTGTACCAAGACCCCCCTACACCACCTGGTTCTGAGCCACCGATGAGCTCGAACCTACAAACCACTTAACACTCCGGTCTAATCCAGCCTAATTTCAGCCTAACCACTTGATACTCCTCCTACCTTCCAATTACCCAAGCCCTATCCCGCCGCTGTGACCAAACGGGAACTCCTCAACTACAGGGAGGGTGGGAGGGACAATTATCAGGTAAGTGAGGGTTCTGTTAAAATGTCCACTACTCTAAAATGGCTGCTTAATATACCCCATATTCCTCCAACCCCTTTCCCAGCTAAACACACCCCTTTAACTAGTAACTCCCCTGCCTACTCCCTGGCTCTGTCATGGCCCACTCCCCTGACTCCGCTGTTCCATGGGCTTCATTCATAAGGTAAACAATCAAGGTAGCGCAACTAGATACTACATGTGCGCAATTAGTGCTACACACAATTTTTTGAAAGACCAAACAAACGCTTCAGATTCCCTTTATCAATGCCAGGACATTTCTGACATTGATGAAGAGGAAACCCAAACCGTTTGTTGTTTGGTCCTTCATTAAACTGTATGTAGCAATGGTTGTGCACATTTGGTATCATTTAGTATCTAGTTGGGCTTCCTTGATTTTTTACTTTAGTCATTTGGATTTAAACCTGATTTGAGCAACAGAGTGCACGGTCAGTAGCACAGAGTTATTCACATTGTATTTTTGTATTTTTGGGGGGTACTGCAGTAACCCATTCACCCATAGGGCCACTAGAGGTGTTTCCTACTGCTACGATGAGCATCTCCAAACCCTGCATGGAGATGCTGAACTCCCTGTAGAGATGCATTGATTCAATGCATTCTATTAGGAGATGCTGATTGCTGAAGCACAGAATTTTGCCGTGCATGCACAATAGCTTCCCAATGCTTTCTTATGGGATAGCAATGGATTGGCTGAGATCACCAATATTGATGATCTCAGCTATGGAGGCGGGGCCAACGCTGGCGAGACTAGTGCTGAGGTAGGGAAAAGGTGATTAAACTACCTTTAATCGCCACAGAGACGGGGCCAGGGACCTGATGTATTCCAGCACGATAGTGTCAGTAATACATGTTTGTTTAACTCTAAGTCTTCAGAGTGCCAGACTTTGTCCTGCCACATATGTAAACGTTACTCACAGATTCCTCTTAGCATGGAGAATGATGCGTGCTCCTCCATCTTATCCACTTGATTAACCTTACAAGTCATTTCTACTTGCCATCTCCAAGACTAGCGAACATTAGTAGCAGCATTGTAAAGCATTTTTTAAAAGAACACTATAGGGTCAGGAACACAAAAGTGTATCCCTGCCCCTATAGTGTTAAAATCACAATTTAGCCCCATGGCTCCCCCTTGCTCCCCTTAAAAAGCTTTAAAACTCATATTATTTCCGGGGCCACATGGATCTGCCGGTGATGGCCCACCCGATTCGCCTCCTTTGCTGACATCATCAGAATTGATGATCTCAGCCAATTCAAAGCTTTCTCATAGAAAAAGCATCAGATAGGTTGAGTACGTCAAGGAGGAGGGGCAGGGGCGCGGCCAAACACTGCCCTGGCGAATCAGCATCTCCTCAGAGAGTTCCATTGAATCTATGCATCTTTATGGGGAAAGTTCAGTGTCTACATGCAGAGTGTGAAGATGCTGAACATCAGTGGCCCAGGAAGCACCTCTAGTGGCCATCTGAGGAGTTGCCACTGGAGGTGTTCCTAGGCTGTAATGTAAACACCTCCTTTTCTCTGGAGATGTAGTGTTTACAGCGAAAATCCTGCAGGGACAGGCTATAGACACCAGAACAACTACATTGTGTTTTACTTGTACTGGTGACTATATTGTCCCTTTTAGCCCTACAAATGCTTCATTTAAGACCTGATTGTTGTTTCTGGTATGGCAGAAAAAGTATTGTTTGTCCACGTTAATATAAATGCATTTGATGCCAGTTAGTCCTAAAAATAATAAAACATTAGCTTCAGTTGAGGATTTGCAGATGGAAACAGATCCTCTTGGGCTATTGGCTATATTATATTGTCTATCTCAGGGTGGACCTACCCAACAGTTACCTTCTCTCTACAGATATATAGTGTGCATGTTCTCAGCAGATAGGCCGCTCTCTAAGTCCATCCCTAAAGCACCCATCTCTATAAATATATAACAATATCTTCAGGGCAATTGCCCTTATGTTTCATGGGTATGCAGCTTTCAAATGCTGCTAAAGGAAAATGAATTACCCATGGGTATCCCATTCCCAGTTTATCATGTAGCCTTTTTGCAGCATTTTTATTGTAGTGCTAGATTGTGCTTTAAATTTTAAACTGTGTGATTAAACGTAACCTTGAGTTCGGAACTCCTGTCCCCTAACTTTACAAAATGTCTAATGTCTTTTTGTATTTTATCTTCATTCTCCTCCTTTTTTTTTTCCATGTTTGATAATGTAACAATGTAATATTTGCACTGATCAGCCACAGCATTAAAACCACTGGCGGGTGAAGTGAATAACATTGATTATATTGTTACACTTGCACCTGTCATGGAGTGGGATATATTTGTTAGCAAGTGAACAGTCCGTTCTTGAATTTCATGTGTTGGAAGCAGGAAAAATGGGCAAGTGAAAAGATCTGTATGGCTTTGAGATGGGCCAGATAGTGATGGCTAGATGGGTCAGAGAGTCTCCAAAAGACTTGTTGGGTGTAACCAGGGAGCAGTGGTTAGTACCTGCCAAAAGTGGTGTATAGAAGGAAAACAGGTGAACCAGCATCAGGGTCATGGGCATCCAAGGCTCATTGATGCACGTGGGGAGTGAAAGCTAGCCAATCACAAAGAAGAGCTACTGTAGCTCATATTGCTGAAAACCTTAATGCTGGCCATAATAGAAATGCATCAGAAAATGCAGTGCATTCAAGTTTGCTGTAAATGGGCATGTGTAGCCACAGGCCATTCAGAGTATCCATGAAGACTCCTGTCCAATGCCAAAAACACTGTCAATGGAGATGTAAGCTGGACCATGGAGCAGGGGAAGAAGGTTACCTGGTCTGATGAATCATGTTTTCTCTAAGATCAGGTGGATAGAGGGAGCTTGTGCGTCATTTACCAGAGGAAGAGATGGCAGCAAGATGCACTATAGGAAGAAGGGAGAAAAACGTGTACGCAGAAAAAAAGGTATTTTACTTACCTTTTCTCTCTCACAGACTGGCCTTGCATAATTGGCTGAGATGCTTAAGATCGCTGATCTCATCCAATCCATTGAAAGCATTGGGAGGCTAGTGCCCATGCACGGTACAACACACTGCACCGATCAGATGGTCTCTCTGAGACCAATCTAATTGAAATAGCAGAGTTTTACTATAATATTTAATTGGAATGTTAACAAAACACAAAATTCAAGCCACACACTCCCCACAAAAGTGCTGTGTATTGTAGTGTAAAATGTATTGTAGTCTTGTAGAATACTAAAAAGGTTCCTCAAATTCCTTGTAAATGTGACATAAAATGAGTATCTACAATAGATAAAAACAGGATCAAACATAGAGCATTAGAGTAAAACACTTGAAAAGGGGGTAAAGTTCAATGTTCAACTCACAAGAATATAAAAGAATCAAGCTTCTCTGGTGTATACATATATTTCTGGATAAATCTGATTATTCCGATACGATGAATCTGATTTTCTTGGATTTTCAAATTTGCATGTAAAAGAAACATAGCAAAAACATAATGTAACACTGTATAAAAGTTTAACAAATAGCTTTTAAAGATCACACTTACAATATCCTTTAAAATGATGGGCCCATCATCAAAATCTCTGCAAAAACTGGAACATTAGTTAAGTGCAAGACAGGTTCCTCCTCTGTCTCTTTCTTTGGGATAGTGATGTAAGGGATACAATGTTTAAATCATTAAAATAGTAAAATTGTCCAATCTCACCCTACGCGTTTCGTCTCCCAGGAGACTTTGTCAGGGGTATAAATGACAAAAATTTACAAGAATTGGTAATGCTAACATGCAAACAAAACATAGTTATAAAGGAAATATGAGTTCGGCTCTGGGCTGCCTTCAGCAAGCCAGTAGATGTCTTCACAGTTGTTTCCCTTCTTGATAATTGAAGTTCCCGTCAGTAGACCTTCATTCCCAATTGCTCTCTTTGTCTTGGAACGCATATGCATTCCACCAACGTGCGCTGGGTCTTCTTCCGGTTTGTCAGAATCACAACTAGTGGCTAGTATGACAAGCACTAGAGTCATTTAAACCCTGCAATGAAAACATTGCTGTTCTGCAGTACGATAGTGTTTTCAACTGCAGAGTTAAAACAGAGTATAAAGAATAGATTAATTAATTAATTAATAATTACAATTCTGTTCGTTATCATCCCTCATAAGGGGGTTTGTGTTTGCTGCTCCTAGAGGGCTCATTGAGCAAATCATTATTCATAATATTTTTTCCCATTCTTGCTATTAAGGTTAAATAAATTATGGTTCTGTAACTTTATTTGTAATTAATTTGTATATATTGTGAATGGTTAGTGAAAGGTGATTGATTCATATTCACGTTTATGTACTCATTGTTTTCCCGTTGATTTCACTTTGTTTCTGTTTGTACATGTATGTATATGAATATATTGTATGGGAAGAGGAGCTTTTCACAGTGTACATCCAGACTGAAAGTATATGTTGAAAGAAAAAACTTCTTTCTTTGGGGGAGTGGGGGAGAGTTTTATGGTATTAAAATTCCTGACTTTCCTAAGTACACGGGCTCCTCTGACCAGTTGCTCAACACACGGGCAACATCCCGACATAATTGGCTCACCCAAAAGACGACACAACGACCTAAGCCGTAGCACCTAAGATTGAGGGAACATTACACACAGAGAATGACCATTCGTGAACGGTTCGGACCTGGCGGCCCAGGTAGCACGCCTGTCCCCGATACGAGGGTACACAAACCCGACAGGTTCCCACCCCACGCGCGACTGTAGCTCACATCCCACCAGACCCACCTAAAACCCTCAAACCTGCCATATACACCCTCACGGACAAATGCTACAAAATGATAAAAAATAAATAAATAAATAAATAAATAAAATAAGATACTGCGACATGCCGTAACAAACAATAAACGCTACTCTCGATTTGACCCCCTACCTTTACTCTTTTCTGTACCCCCACGTGATCTTGGAAACAAGAAAACATAAAAAACGATAAATAAAGATTGTCAAAACAAAATAAAAAATTCCTGACTTGAACTTTAAAACATGGTAATGTTTAACGTAAAGTTTGGACAACCTTGTATAAAAAGTATGTCCAGAAAAGTTTTGAAACATCTATTATAGCTTTTATCACTTCGGAATGCCAACATTTCCGAATGGACAAAGGGCTTCCATTAGTTTATTCTTACCTGTATATTTAATGATCATACTCTGGCCATGATTACATTTTAGGCACATTCGGAACACCCAAAAAGCCAATCATAATGTATATCCGAGTTCAAGTGTGACAGCTTTGTTTTACTGCATTTTATTAGTTACTTTTTCTAAATTGTATCATTAAACGGTATAAGAGGCACATTTATTAAACCTTTGCATGCATAGTTAAACTCATGTAAGCTTGATATTTTATAAAAACCCGTCTACTTTTTAATAAGGCATAACTGACCCTTTTGCTACTGTTATTTTTACCTGGCTATCAAATTGCTGTAAGAATATTAAATATGTTGAGCTGCACAGTTTTTTGCGTGGGCAGCAGCGATGGCTCAGAGTTCAAACAAAAACATGTTGCATTGATATACAGATAAAAGTAATACTTTTGGCCTCCCAGAGTAACCTCTACCTCACATACCTGTCTCTTGCTCTCTCCTAAAGGGCAACCCACCTTATTTGACTGCAAATTCCTGTCCTAATGTGTTTTACACAGGGGCGGGCTGGGAAGGGGGGCAGGGAGGCAATTGCCCCCCAGGCCGCCCTAAACCCAGGGCTGCACACATCCAGCAAAAAAATGAAAAATCTGAATCCCCTGCTTCTGGCTGAGGAGTCAGATTTTTCAACTTCCCTCACTCTTCCTTCAGTCTGCAGTCAGTGGAGTCGGCCGGCCTCTCCTGATGATGTCAGGAGGAGGGGGCGTGACTTCCACTGCTCTTCTCACAGGACCGCTGGGGAGTCTGGGAGAAGAGCAGAGGAAGTCACGGCCCCTCCTCCTGACATCATCAGGAGAGGACGACTTCACTGGCTGCTGCTGGTTGCTGCTACTGTTGGCTGCTGTCCACCCCTCCCTGGCCTAAGGTAAGACTCAGGGAGGGGGAAATACACTTTAGTGTTTTTTTTATTCCCCTCCTCAGCCCCTGTCCCCTTAGTCAGCCCCTGCCCCCTCCTCAGCCCCTGCCCCCTCCTCAGCCCCTGTCCCCTCCTCAGCCCCTGTCCCATCCTCAGCCCCTGTCCCATCCTCAGCCCCTGTCCCATCCTCAGCCCCTGTCCCATCCTCAGCCCCTGTCCCCTCCTCAGCCCCTGTCCCCTCCTCAGCCCATGTCCCCTTAGTCAGCCCCTGTCCTCTCCTCAGCCCCTGTCCCCCCTCCTCAGCCCCTGTACCCTTTCCTCAGCCCCTGTACCCTTTCCTCAGCCCCTGTACCCTCTCCTCAGCATCCTGTACCCTCTCCTCAGCCCCTGTACCCTCTCCTCAGCCCCTGTACCCTCTCCTCAGCCCCTGTACCCCTTCCTCAGCCCCTGTCCCCATCTCAGCCCCTGTCCACACCTCAGCCCCTGTCCACACCTCAGCCCCTGTCCACACCTGTCCCCTTGGTCAGCCCCTGTCCCCTTGGCCAGCCCCTGCTCCTTTCCCCCCTCTCAGCTCCTGCCCCCTTCCTCAGCCCCATGCCCCCCACCACAGCCCCATAACATCCCCACTACAGCTCCTCTCCCCCAATTGCAACCTATATTACCCTCACCACAGCCCCTTTCCCCAAATTGTAGCCATCAACTTGCTTCAGCCCCTATCCCCCCGTACATTTCCTAAACCCCCAATTACAGCTTTTACCCTCCACTACCACCCCCTGTCCCCCACTACAGCCCTGTCCCCCACTACAGCCCTGTCCCCTTACTCAGCCCCTGTCCACTGGTTTTAAAAGTGTAAAGTTTGGGTGTGTGTGTATGAGTATGTCTGTGTGTATGAGTATGGCTGTGTGTATGAGTATGGCTGTGTGTATGAGTATGGCTGTGTGTATGAGTATGGCTGTGTGTATGAGTATGGCTGTGTGTATGAGTATGGCTGTGTGTGTCAGTATGGCTGTGTGTGTGTGCGCATCAGTATGGCTGTGTGTGTGCCAGTATGTCTGTCTGTGTGCCAGTATGTCTGTCTGTGTGTGTGTCAGTATGTCTGTCTGTGTGTGTGTCAGCCAGTATGCCTGTGTGTGTGTGTGTGTTTGTGTCAGTATGTCTGTCTGTCTGAGTCAGTATGCCTGTAACAGTGTGTCTTTCTGTGTGTGTCTGTGTGAGTACCAGTATGTATCTCTATGTGTGTGTCAGTATGTCTGTGTGCAAGTATGTCTGTCTGTCTGAGTCAGTATGCATGCAACAATGTGTCTTTCTGTGTGTGTCTGTGTGCCTGTCAGTGAGTGTGTGTTTTTTAGTGTGTGCCAAATAAGCAAGTGTGTGTGCCTGTCATTGATTGTCTGTTTAGGTGACTGCTCCCCTCCCCCCCCCCCCCCCCCCCCCCCACACACACACACACTTTCAATCACATGGGAAAGGTGTTTTTACTCTCCTCTTGGTGCAATGGGCCACTTGACTGGATTTGCCCCCCAGGCCTAAGGCTGCCAGCCCTCCCCTGGTTTTACACCCCACCTCCTATAGAATGTAAGCTCAATTGAGCAGGGTCCTCTTCAACCTATTGTTCCTGTAAGTTTATTTGTAATTGTCCTATTTATAGTTAAATCCCCCTCTCATAATATTGTAAAGTGCTACGGAATCTGTTGGCCCTATATAAATGGCAATAATAATAATAATTATTATTATTATCATTTAATACTAATAGTTGCAATGATCAGAAGTCATTTAGGCTAAAATAAAGAAGGCAATAAAAAAAATCAAAATCAAACTTAAAATAAAAAAAAATAACCAAAACGAGTTATTAAAACTAGTTTTAACTGCACAAAGAATCTGTGAACTGGTACTGTACAGGTCAGTATATATTAGTATTTGTAGCTCTCCTAACTTGATACCATACTGTAGTATTACTTTGTCACAATCCACAGGGATATTGCTAAGTGACCAGGTGCTTCAGCCCAAAGGGTAATGTTTATGATCCCTCTCAAGTGTTTATGGCCCCTCCTAAAACTAGTCGTATTCCATGCCCTAACGTAACCCTAAACCCTAACATGTCACATTATGACATCAAATCTTTGAACTATTTAGAGCAGGCATAGGCAACCTTCGGCACTCCAGATGTTTTGGACTACAAATCCCATGATGCTTTGTCAGCATTATATGTGTAAGAGCATTATGGGGGATGTGGTCCACAACATCTGGAGTGCCAAGGGTTGCCTATCCCTGATTTAGAGCATTATATAAGCCTAGATTTATAAGCTGCATATGTTGTATTAAACCTACATCCACTTTATTAAAACCGTGAACCCAAATCAATAACCCCACACTGTGCTGTATAATCAACTCCAAATATGGTGCAATAAAGTTGCACTATCACAAACTATGTAGTTGGATGTGTTATTTCTCTTTAAATATTACCAAGGGACTTGAGATGAACAATGAAAGGGTATCAAAATAAGACCTGTGACAGAAGTCACCATCACCTGGGGTTCTATACGGACACTTTTTGTAGGACCCTGGACTACTCCTATGTCTAAGTCACCCTATACCCATTATAGGTGCAGGGTGTGAATTGTTGTTTCATTGTTATATGTTTTGTGTGCTCTCCTGTTCAGCTGATGCTTGCTACCAAATAGGTGGATTTGGCTATGTTGCCTGTACAGCACGACTTGTTGGTAGCAACAGAAATATGCACTAGCTGAATAGCAAGGCTTGTTAATTTACATATTCAGGTAGATTTGCATTTTGTAAATTCTGCACGCAGGAGAGATATTTTGTGCTGGTTATTGTCTTCCCCATCCCTTTATAAATATATTATTATGCTATTGTAATTTCCTGTATATTTTGTGACATGTTTTGGTTATTTTAAGTTTATCATGTTTGTCACAACAAGCTTTATTCAATGCGCATATGGGCTAGTCCCGAGTTAAAAAAAAAGTTTTGTATGTTAGTTCCATTTGGAAATGGGTATCGTGTGTAGATTTTCAGGGATCCCAGTGACAGAGTCTTTGGACCCGTTGGCTGTCTGCACGATCTCTTTACCTTGGGATAAATTAAGAGAGTTAGGTCTGAGAGCTGCAAGTGCTTTTGTAAAGACAATAGCAATCACTCTAAGCAGAGCTGCAGAGAAATCGGCAAAGGGGACGATACCTGCCTGGAAGGAAATCTGCAGAGGAATAGGCAGAGGACACAATACCTGCCTGAAAGGAGAGCTGCAGCCTGCGGTGGAATAGCCTCAGGCAAAAGCTTTACAGTTTTCCCAGTTCTAGCTAGGAGGCAAGCTTGGCGGACGTACGCAGTCAGGGTACAGGGAGCTCCTTCACAAGACTCATGACTTCTTAAGATCCAGCTTGTTGCCCAGCCAGGTCAGCCCATCTTTGCAACATACACGGTCCTATTTCACAATCTGCAAATATACACCCGAATTGCAAACTCTAATGTTATTCTCATACACATACATAACAATGTTTGCAACTTGCATATGATGGTAACTGGTCTTCCACCTCATTCCTGACATCCAGGGTATCCTTAGAGGAAGAACCTCGGTCAGATTTGAGATGGGAACTAATGAGCAGTGACCACCATCCTGGGAGTTGTGGGGTACAACACAGTTATAGGCTTTAAATACATACTTACATTTGTTTTCATCTTGTAGATTGTGGAACATTGTCATGAATAACAATACTTTTTCTCTGTCTCAAAAAACATATTTCTGCCTTAACTACCATTTTATATGACACATGGCATGAATAGTTAACATATATTGGATAAAATAAACATTTTTTTTGTACAGACTGCTGTTTAATTACAAATTACAAAACATTTTACATAATACAATTTTGTAAGAACATATTGTTCTAATTTCATTTATTTGTTCATCATTTTATTTGTTCACAATTTGAGAAATATTTAAGGATGAAAAGTATTAGTTATTATCTGGTAACCATCATCAGATAGGGTCTTAAATTCTCTCAGAAGAAACAAATGTTTTGTCACATGCAATAATTGTGAAAATGGTAGATAATTAAAAATTCTTATTGGTGTATGTAAAAACAAGATGGCACAGCAGACCCTCTTCCATTTAGGTGCAATCCAACACAACTATAAAAATTGTACCCAAGCCAAAAATCAGTCCAGGGCTCTGAAAAGTCGAAATCATCCTTCCTATACCAAGACTTTAGCCATTGCCATCCATAATCTCCCACTGCCTTTCTACTGTAGCACTGATAATACTTCTGAGAATACAACCTCCGAGGTAATTTTCTTCAGTTTACTTAATAATTTCCTGATCCCATTCTTTAGGACCCTCCATTTTCCTCCGACTTTTTCATTGGTACCAGTATGGACCTTGACAGCCCCTCCCAATAATCCTTCCACTCTGTCATCAACATGCTGGACCTGAGCACCAGAGAGACAGCAAACTGTCCAAACGATCAGAGTGGCAGACTACCCTATCTACTCTTTTAATAAAAGAGTCCACTACCACTACAACCTGTTTCTTTTTTTTTTGCAAACGTCCCAACTGCCCCTATGGATAAGCCATCACTGGTGCCCAGAGTTTTTCTTTTAACTTCAGTTTTACTCAAATTAAATCAAACCATTCTGTGGTGGAAACGAGACCTAAATCATGGTCCAGAATAGATGAAAGACATCCACTTGCTATTCAAAGATAATAGGAGATTAGATAACACTTTTATAGCAAAACTGGCAAAATAAAGTACAGACTCTGTAATTCTCCAAGCTATAATATTATTGACCTCAACAAAAATAATTTATGCATTATATTTGTCTTTGTTTAAAGGATCCCTGTTAAATAATTTGGATGAAGCTCGCATGTTTCTCCAATTGATTTTGCATTCCTCTTACAACTTGGTCTTTCATGTTACATTTATCATTTGTTGTTTTCTCTGCACATCCTTTAAGCATAACACAGAATTTATAATTTCTGCTCAGCTATTTTCAGTGAAGCAAATCATTTGTCAAGGGAGAAAAGAAAAAAAAAAACTTCCTGTGCAGTATGTCAGGCCCGCTTTCACAATCAATAACGATTTAATAGATAGCAAGTCTAATCTCTTTCATCTCGATCTGTTTGGCCATTAGGTTTTCTGCTTGTTCAATGCTAAATGAAGCAAGATTCACTTACAAATGTAAATCATAGCTTGAGCTAGTACTTCCAAAACAAGTTATACATTTCTTAACGTAAATAAGGAACTAAAGGCTTATTTTCTACCATTTTGAAAGAAAAACAAGTTGACAATATCTCCCGAGAGTGTTTATTATAGCATAATGGCATGGGGTAGTAAAAACTCTCAGTAGATAGACAGACAGAGACAGACGGACAGATGGATGGACAGACAGATAGAATGCATTAGATAGATAGATAGATAGATAGATAGACAGACAGATAGATAGATAGATAGATAGATAGATAGATAGATAATGATTAATCACACACAGGAGGGTCCTAAAGGGTCTAGGAGGCTATTAGTAGAGCAGGAGATAATACATTCTAGCAGTGGAGTATCCTGGTTTTGTGCTGCCCTAGGCATGACAAAACTCAGGCAACCCCCCCTGTACCCCGCCTTCTAAATACACATACACACTCACTGACAGACACATATACACTCAGTGTTAGACACATACTTTCACTGACACACATAAACTAGCTAACAGACATACACTCTCACTAACAGACATGCATACACACTCACTAACAGACACAAATACTAACACATTCACTAACAGAGACAGACACGCATACACTCTTACTAACAGACATGCATACACACTCACTAACAGACACACACAATAACACACTCACTAACAGACACACACACACTAACAGACACACACATAGTAACACACTCCCTAACAGACACACACACTCACTAACAGACACACACACTAACAGACACACACACACACACACTCACTAACAGACACAGACACTCACTAACAGACACACACACACACACACTGACAGACACACACACACACTAACAGAAACACACTAAAAGACACACACACCAACAGACACACACACACACACTCACAAACAGACACTCACATTTTTTTAACAATTCAATCCCTCCAGCCTCCCTACCTTTGGGAATGCTGGGGTGGATTATCACTTTCCCTGTGGTCCAGTGGGGCTGCTGGGCGGGCGGCCAGCCGGTCACTGCATTTGGCAAGGGAGCACTAATCCTCCTGTTCAGCTCCCTCGTACGCCGCAAAGTGATGCTGGGGCCCGGAATGTCAGCATATTCTGGCTCCAGCATCACTGCGGTACGCGCCAGAAAGCTGAATAAGAGGATTAGTGCTCCCTCGCTGCCCGCCAGGAAAACTCCGCCGCTGTCAGCCTGGAGGGGACAGCTCCTGTGCCCCCCAGGACAAGAGGCTGGGAAGGCATTTGCCAGGGCGATTGGGGGGTGACTTTTTTTGCCGCCCCCCAGAAAGTGCCGCCCCCCAGAAAGTGCCGCCCAAGGCAAATGCCTTGTTTGCCTCGGGATAAACATACTCCTGCATTCTAGATTAAACAATCTGCACTAAAGCAATCTAAAATATCTAGGTTCTTTTTCAGGAAGTGTTTAGCAAGCCCGTGCAAGTCACATGTAGGGAGGTGTGACTTGGGCTATATAAACAAAGTGATTTAACTCCTAAAGTGCAGATAATTGAGCAGTGAGACTGTAAGGGCATGATCAATACACCAAAACTGCTTCATTAAGTGAAAGTTGTTTTGGTGCCTATAGTGTCCCTATATATTGTTATAGTATTACCCTTTGAAAAAGATGGGCATAAGGCAACTTATTTTATGTGTGCATATTGATTGCAATGAAATTACTATGTAACATACATCTAACCATGAAGAACTCAGAAATAAATAGTACACTTTTAGTTCCCTCACCACTTTGACGCTCTACTTTGTAGTTTTTCCAGCAAATTCATTAATCATGACATGACTACATATGAAATGACATCTGGAAATATACTCAACTAAAATGATCAAAGAATGTAAAGAAAGTGACAGCTAAGCAATTAACAGGGCATTCATTACGATATGTTTTACCAAACAATCAATTATTTGAAAGTGGCATAAATGTGAAAAAAACACTAATCTACAACAACAACAAAATGTGAGATAGAAATAATAGCACACATTTTTATTCATAATCACACAGTACATTTTTTATTCTTAATTTATTAACAAGATTATAAGCGTTTTGAAGTCTATTTAGGTGTTTGAGGGTTCCCGTTAAAATATTGGACTCTCTTCTTCAAAAGTATTGTGATGATAAAACGTTAGTGTCGAAACCCGCACCACTCCAGGGGCCGTCCCCCCTCCAGCAACCCCGAACAAAGCTTTTCCCGGGGGCCCTGTGACTGTCCCTGAAGGCCCCGGGACCCCCCTGAGCTCCATCAATGCATCCAGGGAGACCAGCTGACCCACTCACACCAAGGTCACTTGCCTGCACATGGGATGCTCCTCTAGTGACGCTGCTCCTGGTCCTCCTGGAAACAGCAGGCTTGCTGTTCCGTCTCCCGCCGCCTGGGGCCGCCCTCCTGTTGGACGGCCTTGTGATCTGCAGTCCTGGGCTCCATTTTAATCCGGACACCAAATGCACTCTGGTGATTGCTGATTTCTGACCAGAATAAGATTTTGTAAATATACAAATTTCATATATTGAAATTTCATTCGGAATTCGGCAATCTGGCCAAAATCTATTTTTTTGTGAATAAATAGTCAATTATATCTCTATGTTTAAAATGTTTAGTAGCCAGAAGATATTTGTAACCAGTGGAATCTACTTACGTTTATTTATTACTGAGTGTTGTTTACATACTGTGGTGAAGAATTGCCTTTTGTGGTAATACTAAAGTACGGTATATATTTTTTAATAAAGTTTTCTAGAACTAAGGCCTTGATTTAATTCATTTGTATCAGCATTAAAAATAATTGTAAAGGTTTTAAATGATTTATTTACAAAAATTCCCATAGACTTAAATGATGAATTATATAGATAATCTAAAAAGGCCTTGATTTAATATTGTTGTGTACACTTTTGATATGATTTCATATTTATAAACGTGTAAAATAATGTAACATTACAAATATTTTAATATAATGTTTTTTCTATATACACATATATATACATATATATATATATATATTAATATATCGAAAAAAAATGTATCCACAAATATTTATTAAAGTGTAAAAAAACACAAAAACACAAATAAACAAACAAAATCAAACAAACAAAGAAACAAAATCCGTTTATATTTATATTTTTATAGCGCTCCACTTAAGGTATTTGTTTCACTTGTACCACTTGATGTTTTATTTATTAAAATATATTATATTATTTTCAAAAGCTTATCTAAAATAATTAAATCAAGGCATAAGTTGGTTATATTTTTCATGAATTATAGATGCATGATTTATGTATTTTACTACCAAGAAAGTTACTTAAAATATAACAGCTTAAACCCTTAATTATTGAAATTAATGATATCATCACAGAGGCAAGATTAAGAAGAACATTTGAGCAAAGGTAAAGTAAGGACACACTGAAAATCAGCACAGAAAAATGTTGTGTAAGCACTTTGCAGCTGTTATGATCCGAATTTCCCGTATATAGGATGATTTTACTATATTCTTTTTAAACAAAAATTTAAATATTTCAAAGGAAAAAAATTAATAAAAAACACTCATTGGATTTTATACATATTGCAATAAATTAGCAGTATTGCAGTGAAGTATAAAAAAACCTCTAATTGATCATATTACTATATATAATTTTACTATAGATAGTTTTACTATATTCTTTTTAAACAAAAAATTTAAATATTTCAAAGGAAAAAATAAATAAAAAACACTCATTGGATTTTATACATTGGATTTTATACATATTGCAATAAATTTGAAGTATTGCAGTGTAGTATAAAAAAAACTTCTAATTGATCATAATATATGCTTCTTAAACATACTGTATATGCGCATTACTGCAGTACAGTACAGCAAGTGAGGCTATTAATATAGCAACCGAGGGAACAGCGCATGACCCTCTGCCCACCAGAGTGATCTATTTGATAAACAATGCTAATGGACAAGCTAGTGTCCAAGCCTCCACCTCTCCTCACATGGGCTTCGGATGGGAGGTATTAAATGTGATAAGGTGGATTTTGGCATGCCTTTGGCCACAATTACAATTTCTTATACAGTCAACATATTTTGGGGTGCTGTACAACAAGTAAAACAAGATAAACTAATAATTATAACAAAACATGTTTAAAATACAGGTTCTCTGGGTGAAGTGGGATCTGTCCAAATGTGCTTACAAAATTTATGGCCAATCACACCTATTACTCACCCACCTGGTAGCTATGGGTTTCAAAGGCCTTAGACACCCCCAATAGTAAAATTCTCTATCTACCCCCTCACCCTAATGATAGTAAGGGTGGGCAATAAATCTTAGTTCTGTAAGAAAAAAATACTTACCTTCAGAGGTCTTCTTTCTTCTAAACCTTATATTCTTCAGGCTCCAAAAACGGCTAAATAAAGATGTATTGCATTCTGACACTAGTAGTAAAAATAAAAAAAGAACCGTCAAAAAATAAAAATGTGTAACAAAATGAAATCCATGTGAGACCTGCAAGGGCTCCATGCAGACTGAGCTTTCAAGGTGGGAAAAATATTTTGTAAATCTTTCCCACTCTTTAAATTCTCAATTAGATAGCTCTGATTGGTTGGCTTGTAGGCCAACCAATCAGAGCATTTTCACAGGCAAGTCTCATCTATCTTGAGACGTCCCTGGGAATATTCCAATTTGGACCAAATTCTGTCTCATTTGGAGCCTGATTTGCCAAATCCAGATTTTGTTACATAATGTGAGCTATGTCCAAATTTTGCAGATTTATTGTTTATTATACTAAGGATAATCTGAGCATTTTAACCATACCTCATAGTTATATACTGGCAGTGTAACCTTCAACTTTAGGTTCACAGACTGCAGGAGAGACTTGTATATACTATATTTACCGAATTGTATTGAAAGTTAAGTTTTAATTTACAAATGTAAAACCACCAAACAGTCTGGACAAGTCTTTAGTTCTTCTCTGTATGCTAGTACCTCACCATCGTTAAACGTCATATTATCATTATAGGAAGCCTTTTTTACCATAGCGTGCATTTCTGATGAAATTTTAATAGTACCTTATAATTAAAAAATGATTTGATACACATTGTAGCTGAATCCAAATTAAAAAAAAAAAAAATAATAATCTCAGACTTATAAGGAATATAATAAATAGAACATTAAAAAATCCTACATAGAAGTTAATGAACACTCCAATTAATGAGGCATTCTTAAAGCGGTTGCCTGAGTAAATATGCATTTTAAAGAATTGTCTGTAATTTAAGCAGATTTAAAATAAATGTGATATACCATACTCTGCCTATGCTTTGCATTGTACTGTTTACATTATACGTCAGCGTGGGAATAATGTATACAAATAAATGACCATAACTGGTTAAAAAAAAAAAAAGTATTGCCCTTGTATGAGTACATGAGCCTACACATTTATTTACCAAAGTAAGAATTTACCGAGAATTTCCAATTTAAGGTCATAATAGCTAAATGTTAAAGAATCTCTAAGTCACCTGATTCTAGTTTCGCTACTGTGGCCCTAAATTTGAAAATCACTTTAATTTATCACTCTAGTGAAAAACCCTGTGGATGTTTACAAACCGTAATTGGACTGCAGTGCTTTTAGTGCTGCAGTCTCCAAGATTAGAAAATCAACGAGACATCACTGCCACCTAGTGTTCATTGCTCAACGAGTAGCAAATACCAAAAACGAACGAGCATCTCCATTAACAGTATATACTGATTTGAGCAAGCTGGTTACGTTGAATCGGTAAGTAAGTCAAGCATTAAACACGTTATTTATTTTGGTCCTTAAATATGCAGTAAAAAGGGTTGAGAACTGCATGTTGCTAGCAGTTTAAATGATATAGACTGACTGTAAAAATAAATAATATGCTTCAATTTATTCCTGCAAAACAAAGTGCATATACAGAGTTTAATGACAGAACTGTGACATCATTTAATAATCAAGTATTTGCAGCCCATTAACCATTGTGTTTTTATTGCTTGTATATTAAGCATTTGATTGAAACTGTACACATTTACATTATTCTTTTAATTCAATTATTATTATTATTTACTTCATTACAATTCAAACAGTGGCTGCATTTATACATGACTTTAACATTAGAAAGCCATTTGTTCGTTGATGGTGATGCAGGTGATTTATCCGCATGTATCAAGGAAACCCTGAGACTCCTTTGTCTCTTGTACACCATGATTGGAGGATTCTTGAATAGATCACCCAATTTAGGGTCTGACGTAAATATGTGCCAGTGTTTATGGATTATCTAATTCATTTTTGATTGTATGGAAAAGGTGGTTACACAAGGTATTCTAGTGTTACTACTCCCTGTCATATGGGTCCTCGCTGTGGTATGGTCAAAATTATATTTGTTTCTAGTTACGGTCCCTTCCTTTCGCGAAAGTCATCCACAAGTTTGTTGGTCTTAAGTTCAAAGTTGTCCCCTCTAGAGATGATGCATTTCCTTCTCACCAATTGTGAGTATGCAAGGCCACGTTTAATTTGGGAGAACGAAAAGAATCAAAATGAAGGAAGGAATTGTGATCCTTGTTTTTTGAGTATATATCATCATTTTCATTTAGGGCCCCCACCCGCCGCTCATGGGTGGGGGCTGGGGAGATGGACAATAGGTCCCCCCATTGTACTTTAGGGCCCCCACCAGCCGCTCATGGGTAGGAGCCTGGGGGATGGACAATAGGTCCCCCCCCATTGTCATTTAAGGTCCCCACCCGCCGCTCATGGGTGGGGGCTGGGGGGACCCTATGACCCCCGTTTAGTTGAATAGCCCCCACTTGCCGGGCACTAGATTTGCATTTTATATCTGTTTTTATATATAAAATGCCAAAATACCAGAGAATTGCAGTGTGCAATGATAGCTTTTTTATTGGACTAACCTAATATTTCAAAGACAAGCTTTCGAAAGTTTTCCTGTCATCCTCAGGTCTGAAGCAATACTGATAGAGTTCAACACTTAGTTCCCAAGGTTTTGTATGTGTGAGAACATGGAGTGAAAGTGAGGGAGAGACAGAGGTTCCATCGGTAGAAAGAGGGACCCATCCACAGTCTTCCCAAAGTGCAGGGCAGGGACAGACTCACCCTTCGGGTCCAGAAAGGATGGACACGTGGAAGCATACTATTGGGGGAGACAGGAACCTTGTCAGCTTATCACAATCACATCTCACGCATACACCCAAGCCAGCTCAGGAGCAAGAGTCTGTCTCTAAGCAACTCTCTAATTCTGAACCAAAGGTTCAGAATCAGATAGTGCAATGAGCCCAGCAGACAGTTCCCAAAATAAAAGAGATGAAGGGTGTTGATTCAGTGCAGGTATCCTGGGAGTGTTCTCTGTCTCATCTTTTGTGTGCTTACAGGGGAGTGCTGCAGAAATCCATTGGTTTGTTCCCCTTAGAACTACTACATAAGCGCAGTGAGTGTGGTCCAAGGGATGTGACCAGAGATTGATGGGAAATGGAAACAGGAAAGTCAGTCATGTTTGTTGTGGATATGGCTATTGTATGGGCGTTGCAGAAATTACAGTCATATCTGTACGGCAGAGACTTTACTGTCATCACTGATCACTACCTGCCGCATTGGCTAGAGAGAGTGTGGAGTAACAATGGTAAGCTGCTTCGTTGGAGTCTATTCCTCCAACAGTATAATTTCACTGTCCAACACAAAAAGGGGAGCTTGCATGGAAATGCAGATTGTCTGTCTTGGCAAGGGGAACTAGAGGGCTAATGGTAGACAGATAAATCAGCCTGTGGCAGAATCTTTCTGTCCACCATCTCAAGGGGAAGGTGTCATGCAAAAGCATGAGTTATCATTACTAGATAACCATCATCAGCATTGGACATAGGTCATCATAAAAGGTATTGGTGCATAAGCTCTGAATTTGGGTTTTTCAAAGGACATCATGTAAAGAAACATAGAGAACATGTGTGTATACATATATATATATTATGAAAAGGCCCAATATAAATAGATATTCAAATTGCCCAGGCTATGTCCATTTGTTTAGCACCAAACATGCCCAGCGGAAGGGTGTGCCTGTCATGGGAAACCAGAATGGACACTTTCCAAGAAGTTAAAGTTATCATGTTCAATCTCTAAAATTTTACAAGAATTGGAGGAGTATGATGATAAGATAATTATAGAGAGATACTGTAAATGGCACAATAATATCTGAACCTCCCACAGGAACTATATATAATCGGTAAATACATGTAAGGATTTCTTGTGTTTTCTTCTATTTTCTTTTACGGACTGTTTTGTAACTTGTTATCTGTGTTTCTGTATGTCATTTACTTCTCTATTTTTGTACACAGCACTGTGAATCCTTTTTGTCAGAATAAATGCTCACTTAATCAGCTCGTGTCTTTGTTCTCTATGAGCTCACTCTCCAGAGGAAAGCTCAGGTAAACACTTTGCCAAAAGGGTTCATTATATAGGTCTGATCAGTAAAGTAAGGTTGTGATCCTATAATTCTACTGTGTGTGGGGTAACCTAAGACGCCCGGATATAAAGTCTTAGTGGTGGCAGCAAAGTGTGTACTAGGGTGCTAGTGTAGAAGGGATTGTAGGAGTTAATTTAGTAGTTGCTGGGGCTAGCAACAGGTAACCAGGCATCTGGTGTCATTATCCCTTTTCACTTCCACACTCTCCCCACTGTCTCGGCTTGGCCAATAGCCCACGTTTGGGAGTGTTAAACTCTACCAGATTGATAAGTAACGCTTCAGACCTGACTCTCGAAAGCTTGTCTTTGAAATATTATGTTTTTCAAATAAAAATAGGTATCATTGCATACTGCAATACTCTGGTATATTGGCATCTTGTCTACTGGACTAATGCGGCTAATGCCATCTACACACATATATATATTCCTGTGGAACTCACTTCTCTCCTCCGTTAGATGCTCACCCAGTCTCCACTCCTTCAAAAAATCATTAAAAACCCACTTCTTCATAAAAGCGTATCAATTAAACTGTTAATAGCTCCCGACTGATTCCTCTCTTGCAACTGTCACTAGTCTAATACTATCCTTACCTTTTTGTGTCACTTTACCCCACTCTCTCTAGCATGTAAGCTCATTGAGCAGGACCCTTAACCCCTCTGTCCCTGCGTGTCCAACATGTCTGGTTACAACTACATGACTGTTCGTCCACCCATTGTAAAGCGCTGTGAAATTTGATGGCGCAATATAAATAATAACATAATAATAACATAATAATAATAATAATAATAATAATAATTAAAAAAAAGTTGTTTTTTTAAATGCATCTTTACCTGTCTGTCACCGTCACTGGGGATAAAACACAGACACTATGTGCAGGTCCCCAGAATCCTTTTGTGTTTTGGTCACCCTCTGCCCATTATTAGTGCAGGGTATGTTGAATGTATTGCTTGTCTGTGCCTAGTTGAAAGATCCACCTCATTACTTCCTTCTCTAGCTCTTTTATATAATCACCTCCTCTCCAGTTTGAAACTTCCAGTTGACTAGCGTCTGCACTGTGTGCACTAGTCCAGTTGACTAGTGAATCTGCAAAATGTGCTTTTTCTCATGCGGTCTCATGTGGCCTCTTATCTGCACAGATCAATTTCTGGTTGTTCTACCCACACATATTGTAACCCACTGGGACACTGGAGCACATAGATTACATTGGTATTTTTGCAGCAGTGGCATTATAAGGGGGTGCAGCAGGGCCATACTCTCATTATATTATTCTTAGCCACCCCAATTGAACTGCCATCTCACATGTGGTGCCTGTTGAAGCAGGCTATCGTAAATGTGGCGCCGCAAGAAAGCACTGGTTTTGCAATGCACCAGCGCTGGATGCCATTAATCTTTGGTTCTGATTGGGTCCCCCACCTATTTTGATTTCCCTGCAAGCTCTTAGAAATTGAGTCCCTGAAGAAGCCGCACTCCCTCTCAGTTCCGATACTCTGTGAGAAAGTCATAGTGCAGGGACCAGGCTTCCTAGCTAGCGCTCTGATGTCATTACACAGCGCCGGAACCGTGAGGGAATGCGGCTGCACCCGCAGTGGGTTGAAGAATATTGACACTGTAGAATTCATTAGTCGAGTTTTCTGTTGAATTTGTGGAAACCACTGGAAGCGTTTGGTGTGTTAAGCTATTTCAATTGATTTTGTTTGACTTGTTTATTGCAAACAGCTGAAAGTCTGTAAATTTTTACAATAAACCTGCTTTTTAATGGGGGTTGAATAATTTTGATTGCAACTGTATGTATGCATTAGTATGTGATGTGTGTGTGTGTGTGTGTGTGTATATATATATATTCCCTTGCAGTTCTGGTGCTCTGTGAGAGAGTCAAAGCACAGTGCACTGATGTCATCACAGAGCTCACGAACTGCGACAGAATGTGGCTGCACCACCAGTACACTGGACCACCAGCAGCTTTCTGGACCACCAGTGAACCAGTGGACCACTATGGGATGAATTATAGCCCCCCTGGGTATGGTAAGAATGAGATGGCAAATGCAAATGCAGCTGACATTGCATTGAAGTTGGTGCATAATCACAGACAAAGTTATTTTTTACCTTCAAATAAAGTTTATTAAGAAATTTTTTTAAAACTTACAAACAAATTCAACCAAATTCAATGAAGGTACAACACAATATATGTCTACATAAACAAAAAACAATATTTCACAATAAATAGATCATATTTAATACTATTATTTGTATTTTGCTCTTTGTATAATGACCCCTAACTCTTTTCTATTACACAATTGTGTTAATAAGTAGTAATTATAAATGGGATATCTATGAAAGAAATTAAGTTTATGAAGAAAAATAAAAATAATTTAAAACCATAATCTGCCATCGGCTGACGTATTTAATTACCTAAGGGTTAGGAATTTCCTGAACACATCACCTCCCTTACCTCTAGATATTTGGGATGAATTTGTCTTGATATTCACCTTCTAATTTAATTTAAAAAATAACCAACATTTTTTCACTAGAATCTCACATAGATAAACCAAAATATGTACTAAAATGGGAACAAGAGAGTATCAGACAAAATTCTACACATATGTGGTTTAAGGCATGGCAGAACACCAGGAAAGCAACCCACTGCGTGAACCTACAAAAACAATATTACAAACTATCACATAGATGGTACTTAGTCCCCAAGCAACTGAATACTTTTAATACAAGTAACACAAACTTATGTTGGCGTTGCAAAAGTAAAATAGGCACGCATTACCATATTTGATCCATCTCACAATCAAAATACAGGGAATCTTTAGAATTTGGGTAAATGACTCTTACAAACTTTTCTGTTTCATTTGGATCTTCCTGCACAAGTTAAAACATCAATTTTTTTATTTTTTTTATTTTTTTTTAATATCCTCTTGGCATTTAAAATCACCCTAGCAAGGTATCGGAATAAACAAGAAACTCCTTCATGGAAAGAGGTCCATACGAAAATGTATTTCCAAGCTGATGCAGAAAGATATTTATATAATAACGATAATCAAATGAAGAACATGTCTTTGGGTAGTAGAACGAAGTCAAATAAGTCACATAACTATGGCAGATTAACAACATGAACATTAACTTTCCACATGAGAAAATCATTTAAAGCTTATATTCCTTTTTAGAAAAACGTTTCCCATATTTCCCCAATAGGAAGCAAGATTGTCACGTAACTGAGAAGGCTGTTCTCTACACTTTTCTGTCTTTGTGGGTTCTAATTTTGCTTCTTTATGAATCTGAACTATTGTTTTTGGATCCAGATTTTCACGGCGAGGCACCCACTTGTTAATCTTCAAATCCACCAGATCTTGCCTCATGAATCTAATTCGGGGAGATGTTTTCCTGTTTTTGATGAGTTTAGCAATGTTGCTGGAATGGTCATCCATAAGAGGCAGTCCACTTTCCAGGTGTTTTCCAACTGATGTTAACAAACGACAGAAGCACTCCATTGACTCCTCACTTTGCCTGTTCAGACGTTTGTTAAGACAGTCATGTATGATGTTTTTTGTGAGCATTTTCAGTTTAAATAGTTCCCCAATAAATGTGTTGTTCCCTAGAGAGCGCTTGCGTGCTGTATTACGAGCATCGCTCAATTCCTCCTTTACTTGAGCCTTTTCAGTAGGCCATGTAGCTGTTTCCAGTGTCGTCTGTAGTTTTTGATCTTCATCATCTTCACCTTTTTCAAACTCCTCCTGGCAAACATTTAGAAGCAACCTGCGGAAGTTAATGCAGACTTTAGGATTTTTTTCTGTTGGAATTTTCAACCCCATTAGACAGTGGCACATGTTAACATATATAAATGACAAATTTGGCTCAGATATTGATTTTTCAAATAGTAGTTTAACGACACCTTTGAGCTGATATTCTGTGTGTACAGAGAGGTCTGCCAGTTGGTGTGTTAGTTGCTGAAATGTCTCAGGAGTCACCTTATTCAGGATACCACGCACTTTGCGGAACAATTCCTGAGCCTGGACACCAGTAGACTTTTCATTTGCCCTTTTCATAGCTGGTTTCCAAGCATTTTCAGCTTTATGTAGGTGAATATTCTGATTCAATGTTATAATTTAGCGATAATGTTTGCAAGGCTTTTGCTGGAACCTCCTTGGACTCGGTCCAGCTGGAAATATAGGTTTAGACCTAGCAGGGCGGCAGAATCTTGCAGTTGGGTGTGTAAAATTATTGGTAGCCTGTTGTGATGAATCCAGTGGCTGCAGTTGGGTTTTCTTAGTCATATGTAGTTGTATGTCAGGTATATCTGGAAGCCTATCTGGCTTTTGTTTTATAAACCGAAAACTGAGCCGAAATTTACGGCTGTAGCATATCCTTGTTTTTTGTCCTATTTTGATATTTGGGTTTGTTTGAGGTACAGCCTCAGCAGTTTGTGCCTGGCTCTCTGTGGTCTGCTCTGGGTATACATTAGTTTTAGTAGGTGGTTCACTTTCTTCGTGTTCTTTTTCTTGAGCAAACGTATTAACTGGCACAGGCTGCTCTTCGGGTTTAATGACAGAGCTCACATGTACTTCAGGCTGGATAACTCTTAATTCAGTATACTTCTGCTCAGTGGCTCCCTCTTTATTTGTTAGAAGCACTTCCCCTGGTGGAAAAAAATTGATGGACGTAAAAGTAGGCTCAGGATGATAAACCAGACTGGTAGAATTCACTGGCAATTCCTGGGACAATTCCTTAGTCAAAGGGTTGGTAGGATGAAGTGGGCACTCTAGAGGAATATCCTCTTCTAATCCGGTGACTGACTGCCTAGATGCTACATTTGTAGGCTCAGGATGAGAAACTAAAGTAAACTGTGGTGGATCAGAGTTTACTGGCAGCTCCTCTGCTAATTCACTTGTGTGAAGTTCAGTAGTAGAAACAGGGTCCTCTAGAAGAATATCTTGTTCTGCACCTGTGACTGACTGCTCACGATCTAAATCAATAGGCTCAGATTGGCAAGCCAAAGTGGACTGTGACTGAACAGAGTTTACTGGCAGCTCTTTTGGTAGTCCATTACTAGTAAGAGGTTTAGTAGAATAAACTGGGCTCACGAGGGGAATATGTTCTTCTAGACCTGGGATCTCAGGATTAGTGATGTACCGAACTGTCCGCCGGCGAACAGTTCCCGGCGAAATTAGCGTGTTCGCGTTCGCCGCGGCGGGCGGACACATGCGCAGTTCGATCCGCCCCCTATTCGTCATCATTGGGCAAACTTTGACCCTGTGCCTCTCGGTCAGCAGACACATTCCAGCCAATCAGCAGCACTCCCTCCCTTCCACACCCTCCAACCTCCCTCCCAGCATCCATTTTCGATTCATTCGGAAGATGCATGCTTAGTGAGAGGAGGGAAAGTTTAGCTGCTGCTGATTAGATAGGGAAATTGATAGCTAGGCTAGGGTATTCAGTGTCCACTACAATCCTGAAGGACTCATCTGATCTCTGCTGTAAGGACAGCACCCCAAAAAGCCCTTTTTAGGGCTATAACATCAGGCTGCTTTTTTTTTTTTCTTCCTGTGTAATGTAATTGCAGGTGCCTGCCTGCCAGCTTCTGTGTGAGGTTCACATTGGATACTGTGCCTACTTGCCCAGTGCCACCACTCATATCTGTTTTAACAATAGGTTAAGCTTTACATTTAAAATAAATATTTTTTTTTTCACTGTAATAGAAGAGCAGTTGCCTGCCTGCCAGCTTCTGTGTGAGGTTCACATTGGATACTGTGCCCACTTGCCCAGTGCCACCACTCATATCTGTTTTAACAATTGGTTAAGCTTTAGATTTAAAATAAATAATTTGTTTTCACTGTAATAGAAGAGCAGTTGCCTGCCTGCCAGCTTCTGTGTCAGGTTGGATGCCTTGCCCATTTGCACAGTCAGTGCCACCACTCATATCTGTTTTAACAATTGGTTAAGCTTTAGATTTTAAATAAATAAATTTTTTCACTGTAATAGAAGAGCAGTTGCCTGCCTGCCAGCTTCTGTGTGAGGTTCACATTGGATACTGTGCCCACTTGCCCAGTGCCACCACTCATATCTGTTTTAATAATTGGTTAAGCTTTAGATTTAAAATAAATAATTTGTTTTCACTGTAATAGAAGAGCAGTTGCCTGCCTGCCAGCTTCTGTGTCAGGTTGGATGCCTTGCCCATTTGCACAGTCAGTGCCACCACTCATATCTGTTTTAACAATAGCTTAAGCTTTAGATTTTAAAGAAATCATTTTTTTTCACTGTAATAGAAGATCAGTTAGTTGTCTGCAAGCGTCTGGGTGTCAGGCCTACTTCAGCGTGTGCTCTGCAGACCTGTGCCAGCGTGCTTTGACAGTTGCCAATCATATCTGGTGTCTCTTTAGCGTGCTTTTACAAAGAAAAAAGGTTTCCAGTGTAAGCTAATAGCAGACAGTCAGTGTCCTTCAAGCGGCTCTGTCAGGCCTTCCTTCAGCGTGTGCCCTGCACAACCCTGCCAGCGTACTTTGACAGTTGCCACTCATATCTGGTGTCTCTATAGCGTGCTTTTACAACCAAAATTTTGTTTCCACTGTAATAGAAGAGCAGTTGCCTGCCTGCCTGCCAGCTTCTGTGTGAGGTTCACATTGGATACTGTGCCTACTTGCCCAGTGCCACCACTCATATCTGTTTTAACAATTGGTTAAGCTTTACATTTAAAATAAATATTTTTTTTCCACTGTAATAGAAGAGCAGTTGCCTGCCTGCCAGATTCTGTGTGAGGTTCACATTGGATACTGTGCCTACTTGCCCAGTGCCACCACTCATATCTGTTTTAACAATTGGTTAAGCTTTACATTTAAAATAATTTTTTTTTCACTGTAATAGAAGAGCAGTTGCCTGCCTGCCAGCTTCTGTGTGAGGTTCACATTGGATACTGTGCCCACTTGCCCAGTGCCACCACTCATATCTGTTTTAACAATTGGTTAAGCTTTAGATTTAAAATAAATAATTTGTTTTCATTGTAATAGAAGAGCAGTTGCCTGCCTGCCAGCTTCTGTGTGAGGTTCACATTGGATACTGTGCCTACTTGCCCAGTGCCACCACTCATATCTGTTTTAACAATTGGTTAAGCTTTACATTTAAAATAAATATTTTTTTTTCACTGTAATAGAAGAGCAGTTGCCTGCCTGCCAGCTTCTGTGTGAGGTTCACATTGGATACTGTGCCCACTTGCCCAGTGCCACCACTCATATCTGTTTTAACAATTGGTTAAGCTTTAGATTTAAAATAAATAATTTGTTTTCATTGTAATAGAAGAGCAGTTGCCTGCCTGCCAGCTTCTGTGTGAGGTTCACATTGGATACTGTGCCTACTTGCCCAGTGTCACCACTCATATCTGTTTTAACAATTGGTTAAGCTTTACATTTAAAATAAATAATTTTTTTTCACTGTAATAGAAGAGCAGTTGCCTGCCTGCCAGCTTCTGTGTGAGGTTCACATTGGATACTGTGCCCACTTGCCCAGGGCCACCACTCATATCTGTTTTAACAATTGGTTAAGCTTTAGATTTAAAATAAATATTTTTTTTTCACTGTAATAGAAGAGCAGTTGCCTGCCTGCCAGCTTCTGTGTCAGGTTGGATGCCTTGCCCATTTGCACAGTCAGTGCCACCACTCATATCTGTTTTAACAATAGCTTAAGCTTTAGATTTTAAAGAAATCATTTTTTTTCACTGTAATAGAAGATCATTTAGTTGTCTGCAAGCGTCTGGGTGTCAGGCCTACTTCAGCGTGTGCTCTGCAGACCTGTGCCAGCGTGCTTTGACAGTTGCCAATCATATCTGGTGTCTCTTTAGCGTGCTTTTACAAAGAAAAAAGGTTTCCAGTGTAAGCTAGTAGCAGACAGTCAGTGTCCTTCAAGCGGCTCTGTCAGGCCTTCCTTCAGCGTGTGCCCTGCACAACCCTGCCAGCGTACTTTGACAGTTGCCACTCATATCTGGTGTCTCTATAGCGTGCTTTTACAACCAAAATTTTGTTTCCACTGTAATAGAAGAGCAGTTGCCTGCCTGCCTGCCAGCTTCTGTGTGAGGTTCACATTGGATACTGTGCCTACTTGCCCAGTGCCACCACTCATATCTGTTTTAACAATTGGTTAAGCTTTACATTTAAAATAAATATTTTTTTTTCACTGTAATAGAAGAGCAGTTGCCTGCCTGCCAGCTTCTGTGTGAGGTTCACATTGGATACTGTGCCCACTTGCCCAGTGCCACCACTCATATCTGTTTTAACAATTGGTTAAGCTTTAGATTTAAAATAAATAATTTGTTTTCACTGTAATAGAAGAGCAGTTGCCTGCCTGCCAGCTTCTGTGTCAGGTTGGATGCCTTGCCCATTTGCACAGTCAGTGCCACCACTCATATCTGTTTTAACAATAGCTTAAGCTTTAGATTTTAAAGAAATCATTTTTTTTCACTGTAATAGAAGATCAGTTAGTTGTCTGCAAGCGTCTGGGTGTCAGGCCTACTTCAGCGTGTGCTCTGCAGACCTGTGCCAGCGTGCTTTGACAGTTGCCAATCATATCTGGTGTCTCTTTAGCGTGCTTTTACAAAGAAAAAAGGTTTCCAGTGTAAGCTAATAGCAGACAGTCAGTGTCCTTCAAGCGGCTCTGTCAGGCCTTCCTTCAGCGTGTGCCCTGCACAATTCTGCCAGCGTACTTTGACAGTTGCCACTCATATCTGGTGTCTCTATAGCGTGCTTTTACAACCAAAATTTTGTTTCCACTGTAATAGAAGAGCAGTTGCCTGCCTGCCTGCCAGCTTCTGTGTGAGGTTCACATTGGATACTGTGCCTACTTGCCCAGTGCCACCACTCATATCTGTTTTAACAATTGGTTAAGCTTTACATTTAAAAAAAAATATTTTTTTTCACTGTAATAGAATAGCAGTTGCCTGCCTGCCAGCTTCTGTGTGAGGTTCACATTGGATACTGTGCCCACTTGCCCAGTGCCACCACTCACATCTGTTTTAACAATTGGTTAAGCTTTAGATTTAAAATAAATAATTAGTTTTCATTGTAATAGAAGAGCAGTTGCCTTCCTGCCAGCTTCTGTGTGAGGTTCACATTGGATACTGTGCCTACTTGCCCAGTGCCACCACTCATATCTGTTTTAACAATTGGTTAAGCTTTACATTTAAAATAAATATTTTTTTTTCACTGTAATAGAAGAGCAGTTGCCTGCCTGCCAGCTTCTGTGTCAGGTTGGATGCCTTGCCCATTTGCACAGTCAGTGCCACCACTCATATCTGTTTTAACAATTGGTTAAGCTTTAGATTTTAAATAAATAAATTTTTTCACTGTAATAGAAGAGCAGTTGCCTGCCTGCCAGCTTCTGTGTGAGGTTCACATTGGATACTGTGCCCACTTGCCCAGTGCCACCACTCATATCTGTTTTAATAATTGGTTAAGCTTTAGATTTAAAATAAATAATTTGTTTTCACTGTAATAGAAGAGCAGTTGCCTGCCTGCCAGCTTCTGTGTCAGGTTGGATGCCTTGCCCATTTGCACAGTCAGTGCCACCACTCATATCTGTTTTAACAATAGCTTAAGCTTTAGATTTTAAAGAAATCATTTTTTTTCACTGTAATAGAAGATCAGTTAGATGTCTGCAAGCGCCTGGGTGTCAGGCCTACTTCAGCGTGTGCTCTGCAGACCTGTGCCAGCGTGCTTTGACAGTTGCCAATCATATCTGGTGTCTCTTTAGCGTGCTTTTACAAAGAAAAAAGGTTTCCAGTGTAAGCTAATAGCAGACAGTCAGTGTCCTTCAAGCGGCTCTGTCAGGCCTTCCTTCAGCGTGTGCCCTGCACAACCCTGCCAGCGTACTTTGACAGTTGCCACTCATATCTGGTGTCTCTATAGCGTGCTTTTACAACCAAAATTTTGTTTCCACTGTAATAGAAGAGCAGTTGCCTGCCTGCCTGCCAGCTTCTGTGTGAGGTTCACATTGGATACTGTGCCTACTTGCCCAGTGCCACCACTCATATCTGTTTTAACAATTGGTTAAGCTTTACATTTAAAATAAATATTTTTTTTCCACTGTAATAGAAGAGCAGTTGCCTGCCTGCCAGATTCTGTGTGAGGTTCACATTGGATACTGTGCCTACTTGCCCAGTGCCACCACTCATATCTGTTTTAACAATTGGTTAAGCTTTACATTTAAAATATATTTTTTTTTTTCACTGTAATAGAAGAGCAGTTGCCTGCCTGCCAGCTTCTGTGTGAGGTTCACATTGGATACTGTGCCCACTTGCCCAGTGCCACCACTCATATCTGTTTTAACAATTGGTTAAGCTTTAGATTTAAAATAAATAATTTGTTTTCATTGTAATAGAAGAGCAGTTGCCTGCCTGCCAGCTTCTGTGTGAGGTTCACATTGGATACTGTGCCTACTTGCCCAGTGCCACCACTCATATCTGTTTTAACAATTGGTTAAGCTTTACATTTAAAATAAATATTTTTTTTCACTGTAATAGAAGAGCAGTTGCCTGCCTGCCAGCTTCTGTGTGAGGTTCACATTGGATACTGTGCCCACTTGCCCAGTGCCACCACTCATATCTGTTTTAACAATTGGTTAAGCTTTAGATTTAAAATAAATAATTTGTTTTCATTGTAATAGAAGAGCAGTTGCCTGCCTGCCAGCTTCTGTGTGAGGTTCACATTGGATACTGTGCCTACTTGCCCAGTGTCACCACTCATATCTGTTTTAACAATTGGTTAAGCTTTACATTTAAAATAAATAATTTTTTTTCACTGTAATAGAAGAGCAGTTGCCTGCCTGCCAGCTTCTGTGTGAGGTTCACATTGGATACTGTGCCCACTTGCCCAGTGCCACCACTCATATCTGTTTTAACAATTGGTTAAGCTTTAGATTTAAAATAAATAATTTTTTTTCACTGTAATAGAAGAGCAGTTGCCTGCCTGCCAGCTTCTGTGTCAGGTTGGATGCCTTGCCCATTTGCACAGTCAGTGCCACCACTCATATCTGTTTTAACAATAGCTTAAGCTTTAGATTTTAAAGAAATCATTTTTTTTCACTGTAATAGAAGATCATTTAGTTGTCTGCAAGCGTCTGGGTGTCAGGCCTACTTCAGCGTGTGCTCTGCAGACCTGTGCCAGCGTGCTTTGACAGTTGCCAATCATATCTGGTGTCTCTTTAGCGTGCTTTTACAAAGAAAAAAGGTTTCCAGTGTAAGCTAGTAGCAGACAGTCAGTGTCCTTCAAGCGGCTCTGTCAGGCCTTCCTTCAGCGTGTGCCCTGCACAACCCTGCCAGCGTACTTTGACAGTTGCCACTCATATCTGGTGTCTCTATAGCGTGCTTTTACAACCAAAATTTTGTTTCCACTGTAATAGAAGAGCAGTTGCCTGCCTGCCTGCCAGCTTCTGTGTGAGGTTCACATTGGATACTGTGCCTACTTGCCCAGTGCCACCACTCATATCTGTTTTAACAATTGGTTAAGCTTTACATTTAAAATAAATATTTTTTTTTCACTGTAATAGAAGAGCAGTTGCCTGCCTGCCAGCTTCTGTGTGAGGTTCACATTGGATACTGTGCCCACTTGCCCAGTGCCACCACTCATATCTGTTTTAACAATTGGTTAAGCTTTAGATTTAAAATAAATAATTTGTTTTCACTGTAATAGAAGAGCAGTTGCCTGCCTGCCAGCTTCTGTGTCAGGTTGGATGCCTTGCCCATTTGCACAGTCAGTGCCACCACTCATATCTGTTTTAACAATAGCTTAAGCTTTAGATTTTAAAGAAATCATTTTTTTTCACTGTAATAGAAGATCAGTTAGTTGTCTGCAAGCGTCTGGGTGTCAGGCCTACTTCAGCGTGTGCTCTGCAGACCTGTGCCAGCGTGCTTTGACAGTTGCCAATCATATCTGGTGTCTCTTTAGCGTGCTTTTACAAAGAAAAAAGGTTTCCAGTGTAAGCTAATAGCAGACAGTCAGTGTCCTTCAAGCGGCTCTGTCAGGCCTTCCTTCAGCGTGTGCCCTGCACAATTCTGCCAGCGTACTTTGACAGTTGCCACTCATATCTGGTGTCTCTATAGCGTGCTTTTACAACCAAAATTTTGTTTCCACTGTAATAGAAGAGCAGTTGCCTGCCTGCCAGCTTCTGTGTGAGGTTCACATTGGATACTGTGCCTACTTGCCCAGTGCCACCACTCATATCTGTTTTAACAATTGGTTAAGCTTTACATTTAAAAAAAAATATTTTTTTTTCACTGTAATAGAATAGCAGTTGCCTGCCTGCCAGCTTCTGTGTGAGGTTCACATTGGATACTGTGCCCACTTGCCCAGTGCCACCACTCACATCTGTTTTAACAATTGGTTAAGCTTTAGATTTAAAATAAATAATTAGTTTTCATTGTAATAGAAGAGCAGTTGCCTTCCTGCCAGCTTCTGTGTGAGGTTCACATTGGATACTGTGCCTACTTGCCCAGTGCCACCACTCATATCTGTTTTAACAATTGGTTAAGCTTTACATTTAAAATAAATATTTTTTTTTCACTGTAATAGAAGAGCAGTTGCCTGCCTGCCAGCTTCTGTGTCAGGTTGGATGCCTTGCCCATTTGCACAGTCAGTGCCACCACTCATATCTGTTTTAACAATTGGTTAAGCTTTAGATTTTAAATAAATAAATTTTTTCACTGTAATAGAAGAGCAGTTGCCTGCCTGCCAGCTTCTGTGTGAGGTTCACATTGGATACTGTGCCCACTTGCCCAGTGCCACCACTCATATCTGTTTTAATAATTGGTTAAGCTTTAGATTTAAAATAAATAATTTGTTTTCACTGTAATAGAAGAGCAGTTGCCTGCCTGCCAGCTTCTGTGTCAGGTTGGATGCCTTGCCCATTTGCACAGTCAGTGCCACCACTCATATCTGTTTTAACAATAGCTTAAGCTTTAGATTTTAAAGAAATCATTTTTTTTCACTGTAATAGAAGATCAGTTAGATGTCTGCAAGCGCCTGGGTGTCAGGCCTACTTCAGCGTGTGCTCTGCAGACCTGTGCCAGCGTGCTTTGACAGTTGCCAATCATATCTGGTGTCTCTTTAGCGTGCTTTTACAAAGAAAAAAGGTTTCCAGTGTAAGCTAATAGCAGACAGTCAGTGTCCTTCAAGCGGCTCTGTCAGGCCTTCCTTCAGCGTGTGCCCTGCACAACCCTGCCAGCGTACTTTGACAGTTGCCACTCATATCTGGTGTCTCTATAGCGTGCTTTTACAACCAAAATTTTGTTTCCACTGTAATAGAAGAGCAGTTGCCTGCCTGCCTGCCAGCTTCTGTGTGAGGTTCACATTGGATACTGTGCCTACTTGCCCAGTGCCACCACTCATATCTGTTTTAACAATTGGTTAAGCTTTACATTTAAAATAAATATTTTTTTTCCACTGTAATAGAAGAGCAGTTGCCTGCCTGCCAGATTCTGTGTGAGGTTCACATTGGATACTGTGCCTACTTGCCCAGTGCCACCACTCATATCTGTTTTAACAATTGGTTAAGCTTTACATTTAAAATAATTTTTTTTTTTCACTGTAATAGAAGAGCAGTTGCCTGCCTGCCAGCTTCTGTGTGAGGTTCACATTGGATACTGTGCCCACTTGCCCAGTGCCACCACTCATATCTGTTTTAACAATTGGTTAAGCTTTAGATTTAAAATAAATAATTTGTTTTCATTGTAATAGAAGAGCAGTTGCCTGCCTGCCAGCTTCTGTGTGAGGTTCACATTGGATACTGTGCCTACTTGCCCAGTGCCACCACTCATATCTGTTTTAACAATTGGTTAAGCTTTACATTTAAAATAAATATTTTTTTTCACTGTAATAGAAGAGCAGTTGCCTGCCTGCCAGCTTCTGTGTGAGGTTCACATTGGATACTGTGCCCACTTGCCCAGTGCCACCACTCATATCTGTTTTAACAATTGGTTAAGCTTTAGATTTAAAATAAATAATTTGTTTTCATTGTAATAGAAGAGCAGTTGCCTGCCTGCCAGCTTCTGTGTGAGGTTCACATTGGATACTGTGCCTACTTGCCCAGTGTCACCACTCATATCTGTTTTAACAATTGGTTAAGCTTTACATTTAAAATAAATAATTTTTTTTCACTGTAATAGAAGAGCAGTTGCCTGCCTGCCAGCTTCTGTGTGAGGTTCACATTGGATACTGTGCCCACTTGCCCAGTGCCACCACTCATATCTGTTTTAACAATTGGTTAAGCTTTAGATTTAAAATAAATAATTTTTTTTCACTGTAATAGAAGAGCAGTTGCCTGCCTGCCAGCTTCTGTGTCAGGTTGGATGCCTTGCCCATTTGCACAGTCAGTGCCACCACTCATATCTGTTTTAACAATAGCTTAAGCTTTAGATTTTAAAGAAATCATTTTTTTTCACTGTAATAGAAGATCATTTAGTTGTCTGCAAGCGTCTGGGTGTCAGGCCTACTTCAGCGTGTGCTCTGCAGACCTGTGCCAGCGTGCTTTGACAGTTGCCAATCATATCTGGTGTCTCTTTAGCGTGCTTTTACAAAGAAAAAAGGTTTCCAGTGTAAGCTAGTAGCAGACAGTCAGTGTCCTTCAAGCGGCTCTGTCAGGCCTTCCTTCAGCGTGTGCCCTGCACAACCCTGCCAGCGTACTTTGACAGTTGCCACTCATATCTGGTGTCTCTATAGCGTGCTTTTACAACCAAAATTTTGTTTCCACTGTAATAGAAGAGCAGTTGCCTGCCTGCCTGCCAGCTTCTGTGTGAGGTTCACATTGGATACTGTGCCTACTTGCCCAGTGCCACCACTCATATCTGTTTTAACAATTGGTTAAGCTTTACATTTAAAATAAATATTTTTTTTTCACTGTAATAGAAGAGCAGTTGCCTGCCTGCCAGCTTCTGTGTGAGGTTCACATTGGATACTGTGCCCACTTGCCCAGTGCCACCACTCATATCTGTTTTAACAATTGGTTAAGCTTTAGATTTAAAATAAATAATTTGTTTTCACTGTAATAGAAGAGCAGTTGCCTGCCTGCCAGCTTCTGTGTCAGGTTGGATGCCTTGCCCATTTGCACAGTCAGTGCCACCACTCATATCTGTTTTAACAATAGCTTAAGCTTTAGATTTTAAAGAAATCATTTTTTTTCACTGTAATAGAAGATCAGTTAGTTGTCTGCAAGCGTCTGGGTGTCAGGCCTACTTCAGCGTGTGCTCTGCAGACCTGTGCCAGCGTGCTTTGACAGTTGCCAATCATATCTGGTGTCTCTTTAGCGTGCTTTTACAAAGAAAAAAGGTTTCCAGTGTAAGCTAATAGCAGACAGTCAGTGTCCTTCAAGCGGCTCTGTCAGGCCTTCCTTCAGCGTGTGCCCTGCACAATTCTGCCAGCGTACTTTGACAGTTGCCACTCATATCTGGTGTCTCTATAGCGTGCTTTTACAACCAAAATTTTGTTTCCACTGTAATAGAAGAGCAGTTGCCTGCCTGCCAGCTTCTGTGTGAGGTTCACATTGGATACTGTGCCTACTTGCCCAGTGCCACCACTCATATCTGTTTTAACAATTGGTTAAGCTTTACATTTAAAAAAAAATATTTTTTTTTCACTGTAATAGAATAGCAGTTGCCTGCCTGCCAGCTTCTGTGTGAGGTTCACATTGGATACTGTGCCCACTTGCCCAGTGCCACCACTCACATCTGTTTTAACAATTGGTTAAGCTTTAGATTTAAAATAAATAATTAGTTTTCATTGTAATAGAAGAGCAGTTGCCTTCCTGCCAGCTTCTGTGTGAGGTTCACATTGGATACTGTGCCTACTTGCCCAGTGCCACCACTCATATCTGTTTTAACAATTGGTTAAGCTTTACATTTAAAATAAATATTTTTTTTTCACTGTAATAGAAGAGCAGTTGCCTGCCTGCCAGCTTCTGTGTGAGGTTCACATTGGATACTGTGCCCACTTGCCCAGTGCCACCACTCATATCTGTTTTAACAATTGGTTAAGCTTTAGATTTAAAATAAATAATTTGTTTTCATTGTAATAGAAGAGCAGTTGCCTGACTGCCAGCTTCTGTGTGAGGTTCACATTGGATACTGTGCCTACTTGCCCAGTGCCACCACTCATATCTGTTTTAACAATTGGTTAAGCTTTACATTTAAAATAAATATTTTTTTACAATGTAATAGAAGAGCAGTTGCCTGCCTGCCAGCTTCTGTGTGAGGTTCACATTGGATACTGTGCCCACTTGCCCAGTGCCACCACTCATATCTGTTTTAACAATTGGTTAAGCTTTAGATTTAAAATAAATATTTTTTTTTCACTGTAATAGAAGAGCAGTTGCCTGCCTGCCAGCTTCTGTGTCAGGTTGGATGCCTTGCCCATTTGCACAGTCAGTGCCACCACTCATATCTGTTTTAACAATTGGTTAAGCTTTAGATTTTAAATAAATAATTTTTTTCACTGTAATAGAAGAGCAGTTGCCTGCCTGCCAGCTTCTGTGTGAGGTTCACATTGGATACTGTGCCTACTTGCCCAGTGCCACCACTCATATCTGTTTTAACAATTGGTTAAGCTTTACATTTAAAATAAATGTTTTTTTTTCACTGTAATAGAAGAGCAGTTGCCTGCCTGCCAGCTTCGGTGTGAGGTTCACATTGGATACTGTGCCCACTTGCCCAGTGCCACCACTCATATCTGTTTTAACAATTGGTTAAGCTTTAGATTTAAAATAAATATTTTTTTTCACTGTAATAGAAGAGCAGTTGCCTGTCTGCCAGCTTCTGTGTCAGGTTGGATGCCTTGCCCATTTGCACAGTCAGTGCCACCACTCATATCTGTTTTAACAATAGCTTAAGCTTTAGATTTTAAAGAAATCATTTTTTTTCACTGTAATAGAAGATCAGTTAGTTGTCTGCAAGCGTCTGGGTGTCAGGCCTACTTCAGCGTGTGCTCTGCAGACCTGTGCCAGCGTGCTTTGACAGTTGCCAATCATATCTGGTGTCTCTTTAGCGTGCTTTTACAAAGAAAAAAGGTTTCCAGTGTAAGCTAATAGCAGACAGTCAGTGTCCTTCAAGCGGCTCTGTCAGGCCTTCCTTCAGCGTGTGCCCTGCACAACCCTGCCAGCGTACTTTGACAGTTGCCACTCATATCTGGTGTCTCTATAGCATGCTTTTACAACCAAAATTTTGTTTCCACTGTAATAGAAGAGCAGTTGCCTGCCTGCCAGCTTCTGTGTGAGGTTCACATTGGATACTGTGCCTACTTGCCCAGTGCCACCACTCATATCTGTTTTAACAATTGGTTAAGCTTTACATTTAAAATAAATATTTTTTTTTCACTGTAATAGAAGAGCAGTTGCCTGCCTGCCAGCTTCTGTGTGAGGTTCACATTGGATACTGTGCCCACTTGCCCAGTGCCACCACTCATATCTGTTTTAACAATTGGTTAAGCTTTAGATTTAAAATAAATAATTTGTTTTCACTGTAATAGAAGAGCAGTTGCCTGCCTGCCAGCTTCTGTGTCAGGTTGGATGCCTTGCCCATTTGCACAGTCAGTGCCACCACTCATATCTGTTTTAACAATAGCTTAAGCTTTAGATTTTAAAGAAATCATTTTTTTTCACTGTAATAGAAGATCAGTTAGTTGTCTGCAAGCGTCTGGGTGTCAGGCCTACTTCAGCGTGTGCTCTGCAGACCTGTGCCAGCGTGCTTTGACAGTTGCCAATCACATCTGGTGTCTCTTTAGCGTGCTTTTACAAAGAAAAAAGGTTTCCAGTGTAAGCTAATAGCAGACAGTCAGTGTCCTTCAAGCGGCTCTGTCAGGCCTACAGTGTGTGCTCTGCAGAACTGTTCCAGTGCACATTGCCAATCATATCTGGTGTCTCTATAGCGTGCTTTTAAAACCAAAATTAGTTTTTCACTGTTATAGATTGAATAGCAGTTACTTGTCTTCAAGCGGCTCTGTCAGTCCTTCCTTACAGTTCTGCTCTGCAGAACTGTTCCAGTGCACATTGTCAATCATATCTGGTGTCTCTATAGCGTGCTTTTAAAACCAAAATTTATTTTTCACTGTTATAGATTGAATAGCAGTTACTTGTCTTCAAGCGGGTGTCTCAGGCCTACAGTGTGTGCTCTGCAGAACTGTTACAGTTCACATTGCCAATCATATCTGGTCTCCAAGTAGCTTGCACGCATAGTACCACTAATCCCCCAAAAAATGACAGGCAGAGGCAGGCCACCCCGCAGGGGCCGTCGTGGTCGTGGTGCTGTGATTCCCTTTTGCCCTAGAATAATGCCCAGTTTTCAGAAGCCACGTACCCTGAACTTGAAAAGTTCTGAGGACATAGTTGACTGGCTAACACAGGACACCCAATCTTGTACAGCCTCCGCTCAGAACCTTGACGCACCATCCTCCTCCAGCTTAGCTTCAGGCACCTCTCAAGATAGCACTCACCCGCCTGCCGCCACCACCAAAACTAGCACCACAGCCGCTTTACTTGGTATGTCAGAGGAGTTATTCACACACCCGTTTGAAGAAATGAGTGATGCGCAACCATTATTGCTAGAGGATGTAGATAACAGGGATATGTCTCAGGCAGGCAGCATTAAACACATGGAGGTACGGTGTGATGATGATGATGTTGTACCCGCTGCTGCTTCCTTTTCTGAGTTGTCAGATACAAGCGAAGCGGTTGATGATGACGATGCGTCCATGGATGTCACGTGGGTGCCCGCTCGGCAAGAAGAAGAACAGGGCGAAAGTTCAGATGGGGAGACAGAGAGGAGGAGGAGACGAGTTGGAAGCAGGGGGGGGTCGTCGCAAGGAGCTAGTGGCACAGTCAGACAGCATGCATCGGCACCCGGGGTCAGCCCGACAGCACGCCAATCAATGCATGCTGTGTCCACCACCAGAATGCCGTCATTGCAGAGCTCAGCAGTGTGGCATTTTTTTTGTGTGTCTGCCTCTGACAACAGCGATGCCATTTGCAACCTGTGCCAAAGGAAACTGAGTCGTGGGAGGTCCAACACCCACCTAGGTACAACTGCTTTGCGTAGGCACATGATCTCACATCACAAACGCCTATGGGATCAACACATGAGTACAAGCAGCACGCCTACTCTAAGCCGCCATCCTCCTCCTGGTCCAGCATCTTCAGCCACGTCAACCACTGCTGTCCTTCTTGCGCCCTCTCAACCATCCGCCACTCCGTCTCCCGCCTTGAGCAGTTCCCGCTCATCTGCCCACAGTCATGTGTCTGTCAAGGACATGTTTGAGCGTAAGAAGCCAATGTCACCAAGTCACCCCCTTGCCCAGCGTCTGACAGCTGGCTTGTCCGAACTATTAGCCCGCCAGCTTTTACCATACAATCTGGTTGAGTCTGAGGCGTTCAAAACATTTTTAGCTATTGGGACACCGCAGTGGAAGGTACCCGGCCGGAATTTCTTTTCACAAAAGGCAATCTCCAACTTGTACTCGATTGTGCAAAAGGAAGTCATGGCATGTCTGGCACACAGTGTTGGGGCAAGGGTCCATCTGACCACTGATACCTGGTCTGCAAAGCATGGTCAGGGCAGGTATATCACCTACACTGCGCATTGGGTAAACCTGCTGACGGCTGACAAGCAAGGAATGCGTGGCATTGCAGAGGAGTTGGTGACACCGCCACGAATTGCAGGCAGTCCTGCTGCCACCTCCTCTACTCCTCCTACTCCTCGGCTGTGTCCTCTTGTGCCGCTGCTTCTTGCTCCACATCAACGGCACCCCCCCCAGCTCCCCAGGTACTATTCCACATCCCGGATACGGCAGTGTCACGCCGTCTTGGGTTTGACTTGCTTGAAAGCAGAGAGTCACACCGGACAAGCACTCCTGTCCGCCCTGAACGCACAGGTGGAAAAGTGTCTGACTCCGCAGCAACTGGATATCAGCAAAGTGGTGTGTGACAACGGAAAAAATTTGATAGCGGCATTGAAGTTGGGCAAGTTGACACATGTGCCGTGCATGGCACATGTGTGTAATCTGATCGTACAATGCTTTGTGCATAAGTACACAGGCTTACAGGACGTCCTGAAGCAGGCCAGGAAGGTGTGTGGCCATTTCAGGCGTTCCTACACGGCCATGGCTCACTTTGCCGATATCCAGCGGTGAAACAACATGCCAGTGAGGCGCTTGATTTGCGACAGCCCTACACGTTGGAATTCAACACTCCTAATGTTCGACCGCCTGCTCCAACAAGAAAAAGCTGTTAATGAATATTTGTATGACCAGGGTGCTAGGACAGCCTCTGGGGAGCTGGGAATTTTTTTGCCACGTTACTGGACGCTCATGCGCAATGCCTGTAGGCTCATGCGTCCTTTTGAGGAGGTGACAAACCTAGTCAGTCGCAACGAAGGCACCATCAGCGACATCATACCATTTGTTTTCTTCATGGAGCGTGCCCTGCGAAGAGTGCTAGATCAGGCTGTAGATGAGCGTGAAGAGGAAGAGTTGTGGTCACCATCACCACCAGAAACAGCCTTATCAGCATCGCTTGCTGGACCTGCGGCAACGCTGGAAGAGGATTGTGAGGAAGAGGAGTCAGAGGAGGATTGTAGCTTTGAGGAGGAGGAGGAGGAGCAAGACCAAACACAACAGGCATCCCAGGGTGCTCGTTGTCACCTATCTGGTACCCGTGGTGTTGTACGTGGCTGGGGGGAAGAACATACCTTCAATGACATCAGTGAGGAGGAGGAACGGGAAATGAGTAGCTCGGCATCCAACCTTGTGCAAATGGGGTCTTTCATGCTGTCCTGCCTGTTGAGGGACCCTCGTATAAAAAGGCTGAAGGAGAACGACCTGTACTGGGTGTCCACGCTACTAGACCCCCGGTATAAGCAGAAAGTGGCGGAAATGTTACCGAATTACAACAAGTCGGAAAGGATGCAACATTTGCAAAATAAATTAAAAATTATGCTTTACACAGCGTATAAGGGTGATGTCACAGCACAACGGGAATCTAACAGGGGGAGAGGTGGAAGTCATCCTCCTCCTCCTCCTCCCACGACCACGCCGGCAAGGACAGGACGCTTTAAAGACGTGTTGTTGATGGAGGACATGCGGACCTTTTTAAGTCCTATGCATCGCCACAGCCCTTCGGGATCCACCCTCAGAGAGCGACTCGACCGACAGGTAGCAGACTACCTCGCCTTAACTGCAGATATCGACACTCTGAGGAGCGATGAACCCCTTGACTACTGGGTGTGCAGGCTTGACCTGTGGCCTGAGCTATCCCAATTTGCGATAGAACTTCTGGCCTGCCCCGCTTCAAGTGTCCTGTCAGAAAGGACCTTCAGTGCAGCAGGAGGTATTGTCACTGAGAAGAGAAGTCGTCTAGGTCAAAAAAGTCTAGATTACCTCACCTTTATTAAGATGAATGAGGGATGGATCCCGAAGGGACTGACACTGGGCGATACATTCGCTTAAAAAAGGCCTGATGAGATGAGCTGCCTTGGGCTAAAAATGGGCCACACGCTGCTGTATTTTAGCTCTGAATGACGTTTGACTTGCGTGACTTATCCGCCACCAACTAGGGTTCAAGCCGCCATGTTTTAGGGCACTTTCTGCCTGTGAAACAAATATCAATTTTTCTGGCCTCTGCTACAGCAGCGGCTGCAACAATACCAAATTTTTCAGGCATGTGTACATGCCTAATTTTTAGGCCCACTGGTGCAGCACTGTGGCTTCAAAAACCAAACCAAAAATTAAAATCCTCCAAGATGGCACCAATATACCAGTGGTCTAAGCATCTTCCCACCTTGGCCTAAAAAGGGGAGGTGATTCAACAATTAAAAATCTCTGCCATTTACACGTCCACTGATAGGAGACGCGGAAGGTATTAAACTGATATGAACAACACTCCACTCCTATCAGTAGGTCCGTCCCATTGTGATTTATGCCCCCCACCCACCGCGCAGGGATGGGGGCCGGGGGGGAGGAAAGTAGGCCCCCCCATTGTGATTTATGCCCCCCACCCACCGCGCAGGGGTGGGGGCCGAGGGGGGGAGGACAGTAGGTCACCCCATTGTGATTTATGGCCCCCACCCACCGCGCAGGGGTTGGGGAGGACAGTAGCTCCCCCCAGTGTGTATCAGGGGCTTTGAGGACAGGTGTCAATCCATACCTGCCAAGTGACCCTATGTAGGGGGAACAGTCTCTATTCTGCTCTGTGTCAGTGTGTATCATGGTCTCTGTGGACGGGGAACAGTCTCTATTCTGCTCTGTGTCAGTGTGTATCATGGTCTCTGTGGACAGGGAACAGTCCCTATTCTGCTCTGTGTCAGTGTGTATCATGGTCTCTGTGGACGGGGAACAGTCTCTATTCTGCTCTGTGTCAGTGTGTATCATGGACTCTGTGGACAGGGAACAGTCCCTATTCTGCTCTGTGTCAGTGTGTATCAGGGGTTTTGAGGACAGGTGTCAATCCATATCTGCCAAGTGACCCTATGTAGGGGTAACAGTCCCTATTCTGCTCTGTGTCAGTGTGTATCATGGTCTCTGTGGACAGGGAACATTCTCTATTCTGCTCTGTGTCAGTGTGTATCAGGGGTTTTGAGGACAGGTGTCAATCCATATCTGCCAAGTGACCCTATGTAGGGGGAACAGTCCCTATTCTGCTCTGTGTCAGTGTGTATCAGGGGTTTTGAGGACAGGTGTCAATCCATATCTGCCAAGTGACCCTATGTAGGGGGGACAGTCTCTATTCTGCTCTGTGTCAGTGTGTATCAGGGCTGGGCTTTGAGGACAGGTGTCAATGTTAGGTGATTTCTGCCCTTTATGGATTAAAAGCAGACTCTGCATCAACTGTGCAATTTTCCATGGGAGTTTTGCCATGGATCCCCCTCTGGCATGCCACAGTCCAGGTGTTAGTCCCCTTGAAACAACTTTTCCATCACTATTGTGGCCAGAAAGAGTCCCTGTTGTTTTTAAAATTCGCCTGCCCATTGAAGAAAATTTCGGGTTCGCGACAACACTACTCAGGATCTAGAATTCGTGGCTCAGGATGGAAATCTACAGAAGCATTTTTTTCCTCTACAGTGTCTAATAGAGCAGTTGCAGCTTCATGGGCTGTTTTGATCTCTCTTGGAGTATCATTGAGTATTTTGTCATCTTTGAAAATAGCAGAATAATGAGCTTGTAGATCTTCTTGTACAAACACACAACTCTGTCCAGGATACCATTTTCCCCCTAGAGGTGTGGTTGTTTTTTTTCCTTCATTTTGATGTATCCTAATTAAGAAAGAAAACGTGATTAGTGAAGTCAAATAATTCACTTGCCTGATGTTATTTTTCTGCAATAAGTGGGTGTGGGGGATAGAAAAAGCCATCACTGCTAAATAAATAATTTTTAACATCGAGATAAGTAAAACATTAAAATTGGAAAGTTAAAATACTGTGCTTTCTGGTTCACTGAGGACATTGTGGTTTTGCTTGGATAACCTTATAGTGTTATAGTCAGTCATTTTGTGTGTCATGCTACATTTACATGAGCTTCCAAACACTTGTCTGATCTATGCCATCAAGTAGGCTCTTGGTCCATGGTTTAGCCTTCATGTGGCTGCAGTAAGATGTTTTTTTATGGCTCTGTCCAGGATACAATTTTACCCCTAGAGGTATGCTTTGGGGTTTTTCATTTTGATGTATCCTAATTAAAAAATACATTGTGATTAGTGAAGTCCCATAAATAATTTGCCTGGTGTTATTTTCTGAAAAAAAGTGGGTGGGGGGATAGGAAAAGTCATCATCAATGGCGTCAGTTTATGCAATTAAAATTGGAAAAGTTAAAATACTGTGTCAGTGGTTGGGTTTCTTTCTTCCTTTCCATCCATCAGTCCATCCTTTCACTTTCCCTCTCTTCCTCACATTATACGTCCCTCCCTATACTCCAGTCACCGCATGCCCTATGCTTCTCTATCTGTCAATCATACTCCATTTATAATAACATTATGATAGCACCTGTCTTTTCAATGATCACATGTTGGTTGTGTTGTTTTTACTGAATGATTTCTTTTGCGACATAGAAGTTTATGTTTATAGTGAAATACATTCTACAATGAAATTGGCAATGTCTGCCAAGTCATGTTGTCATGTTGCTGTAGTAACCTCCAATAATTTGTGACTTTGAGTTAAAGAAATCATTTAAGTTATTCTCTTCAGTTCTTCTCTCATTGGCTTCCTGCTCACACAAACAGTGTGTGCTGGAAGTAGGGTTCTGGTTCACTGAGGACACTGTAGTTTTGCTTAGATAATCTTATAGTGTTATAGTCAGTCATTTTGTGTGTCATGCTACATTTACCTAAACTTCCAAACACTTGTCTGATCTTTGCCATCAAGTAGGCTCTTGGTCCATGGTTTAGCCTTCATGTGGCTGCAGTGAGATGATTTGTCATGGCTATGTCCAGGAAACCATTTTACCCCTAGAGGTATGCTTTGGGGTTTTTCATTTTGATGTATCCTAATTAAAAAAGAAAATGTGATTAGTGAAGTCCCATAAATCACTCGCCTGATTTAATTTTTCCGGAATAAGTGGGTGGGGCATAGAAAAAGTCATAATTGCTAACATCTAGATCAGGGGTTCCCAACCCGTGGTGCACGTACCCCCAGGGTACAATTCAGTGCCCCAGGGGGTACGCGAAAATAAATCAGTAATGGCGGCGGTGTAGCTGCATTACACGGGTTGGGAGCTTGGCTGGAGGTCCATCAGTTGGTCCATTCAATTAGGGCCTCCTGATGGACATATGCCATGATCGGTCCAGCTGTGCACTGTAGAGCTTTAGCGTGACCAGGGCCCATCTTCTCTGCAGTGAGAGCTGGGAGAAAGTCCGAGAGAGCCTTCCAACTCAAACAGATACAGCCGCGTGGGAGGTGCAGACAGCGATGTGCTAGGGGCGGGCCGCCAGGTTCTAGTGCCTGCCCTCACCAGTAAACCCTAATTATCCTAACTCTGCCCCTTACCGCCACAATCCCACCCCTGCCATCATAATCCTGCCCCATTTCTGATATAACTCCGCCTCGTCTTTGATAACCCCACCCCCTGTAAGTTAACTCTGCTTCTATTACACATTAAGCTCCATTGGCTCTGTCTGCCTCCCAACTCCCACCACCTCCTGCTCCCATAAGGTAGGAAACTGGAGGGTGGCTAAAATGTTCACTTGTATGTGTGTTTGGGGTATCTGTATGTATGTAGTATTTGTATCAGTGTGTGGTTCTTTATGTCTATGTATCTGTATCTATATGTCTGTATCTGTATCTGTTTGTGTCATTGTTTGTATCAGTGTGTGTATCTGTATGTCTGTGTATCTGGGACTGTATGTCTGTGTATCTGTCAGGATCGGGACAGGGATCCAACACGCAGAGTACAAACAAGTACAGGGTACGTATACCGGACCGTAGAATGGCCGGACTAACGTAAGGAGTAAGCAAAGAATGGTCTAGAGACAAGCCGAGGTCGAGGGAACGAGAGAGCAGGTAAGCGAGAGACAAGCCGAGTCAAAGGGTAATAGAGGTAAGCGAGGAGAACAGACAAGCCGGGTCAAAACCAAAGAGACTGACAAATAACAAGAGCACTGAGTGACTAGACAAGCTAGAACCACGACAGGGCAATGAACCAATGTCGAAAGCCCTATTTTATACCCTGGTCCCAAGCAGGTAATCACGCCCCCGATGAGTCCTCATTCGTGCTCGGGGCTTGATTGACAGGTCGGGTCGGGTTGTCGTCATGACGTCGGCTACTGAGCGCCGCGTCATAAAAGGAAGTAGATCCCTCGCGGCCGGCTTGTAAACGACCGAGGGAACCGCGAGGAACGAGTGATTCAACCCTTTTGCGAGGAAGAACGTCCAAGTGTCTCACCTCCACAGAGGTAGAGACAACAGGTACCCTGACAGTACCCCCCCTCTCAGAAACGCCCACCGGGCGGAAGGAACCGGGACGAGAGGGAAAACGGGAGTGAAAAGCCCTGCGGAGGCGAGGCGCATGCACATCCTCCTGAGGTATCCAAGACCTCTCCTCAGGTCCATATCCCTTCCAACCAACCAGATATTGTAACTTCCCCCGAGAGATACGAGAATCGATGATGGAGTTGATTTCATACTCCTCCTGTCCCTCAACCTGAACAGAGCGAGGAGAGGATACAGTGGAGGAAAACTTGTTACATACTAGGGGTTTCAACAAGGAGACATGAAAGGAGTTAGGAATGCTTAAGGCAGATGGAAGAGCCAGACGATATGCAACTGGGTTAATTCGAGTCAAGACCTTGTAAGGACCAATGTAACGAGGAGCGAATTTCATAGAAGGAACCTTCAAGCGAATGTTTTTGGTACTCAACCATACCCTATCACCTGGAACAAAGACTGGAGCCGCCCTTCTATGTTTATCAGCGTGTTTCTTGAACAACATGGAATTATGTAGAAGAATTTGTCGAGTCTGATCCCACAACTTCCTCAAATTGGCAACATGAACATCAACCGACGGTACCCCTTGGGAAGGAGAAACCGAGGGAAGAATGGAGGGATGAAAGCCATAATTCATGAAAAAGGGGCTAGAATGAGTAGAATCACAAATGAGATTGTTGTGTGCGAACTCCGCCCAAGGAATCAGACCAACCCAATCGTCCTGGTGTTCGGAAACGAAACAACGCAAATATTGTTCAATCTTTTGATTAGTGCGTTCAGCAGCTCCGTTAGACTGGGGATGATAGGCAGAAGAGAAATTCAATTTGATACCCATTTGAGAACAGAATGATTTCCAAAAACGGGAAACAAATTGGGAACCTCTATCGGAAATAATTTCGGAGGGTATCCCATGTAAACGAAAAATCTCTCTTGCGAATATCTCAGCCAATTCAGGAGAAGATGGAAGTTTAGGTAAGGGCACGAAATGAGCCATCTTAGTAAACCTGTCAACCACCGTGAGAATCACAGTCTGCTTTTTAGAAACAGGCAAATCGACAATGAAGTCCATAGCCAAACAGGTCCACGGTTTTTCGGGAATTTCCAAGGGATGCAAAAACCCACATGGAAGCGTCTGAGGTCGTTTAGTCTTCATACAGACCTCACATGCTTCAACAAAATCCCTAATATCTTTGCGTAATGAGGGCCACCAGAAATCTTTAGATATTAAGGAACATGTCTTGCGAATGCCAGGGTGCCCAGCCACCTTACTGTTGTGAAAGCATTGTAACAGTTCCAGTTGGAGTTCAGCAGGAACAAAATACCGTGACTCAGGACTCTGTCTAGGAGCCAGATGTTGTAACTTCATAATCTCGGCAAGCAACGGAGAATGAATCCTGAGGCTAGTGTTGGCGATAATATTGCACTTGGGAACTATAGAAGACAAAGCCGTCTCAGATATAGTAGAAGGTTCATGTTGGCGAGACAAAGCATCAGCCTTAGAGTTCTTAGAACCAGGTCTATAAGTGAGCACGTAATTGAAATGAGTGAGGAACAAGGACCAACGAGCTTGCCTGGCGGATAAGCGCTTGGCCTCCCCAATATAAGACAAGTTCTTGTGATCCGTCAAAATAGTAACAGGATGCAAGGTCCCCTCCAATAAGTGTCTCCACTCCTTTAAAGCCATGATAACAGCTAGTAGTTCCCTGTCACCAATATCATATCTGCTTTCAGGCCCAGACAATTTCTTGGAAAAAAAACCACATGGATGTAATGGTTTATCCACGCCTAACCTTTGAGACAAGATAGCGCCTATACCTGTCTCTGAGGCATCTACCTCGAGTAGGAAAGGTAAAGTTGTATCGGGGTGAACTAAAATTGGTGCAGAAGCAAAAAGTTCCTTAAGTGTCTTGAAGGCAACGAGAGCTTCCGTAGACCAAGTCTTAGTGTCAGCCCCCTGTCTGGTCATATTGGTAATAGGAGCAATAATGGAAGAGTATCATTTAATGAAGCGCCTATAATAATTGGAGAATCCAATAAACCTCTGAATGGCCTTGAGACCCCTAGGTAATGGCCAATCTAAAATAGACTGGAGTTTATCCGGATCCATCTTAAAGCCTTCCCCAGAAATCACGTAACCAAGAAAGTTTATCTGAGATTGGTCAAAACTACATTTCTCCAATTTGCAGTACAACCCATGTTGTAGAAGTTTGCGCAATACCCTTCTGACTTGTCTGTGGTGGGTCTCAATCTCTCTAGAGTGTATTAGTATATCATCCAAATATACAATAACACAATCATGTTGAAATTCTCTAAGAACTTCATTGATCAGATCCTGAAATACTGCCAGTGCATTACAGAGCCCAAAAGGCATTACCGTGTACTCATAGTGCCCATAACGAGTATTGAACGCTGTTTTCCACTCGTCACCCTGCTGAATTCTCATCAAGTTATACGCCCCTCTGAGATCTAACTTGGTGAAAATCTTGGAACCCTTTAGACGATCAAAGAGCTCAGTAATCAAAGGGATTGGGTAGGCATTTCTAATAGTTATTTTATTCAAACCTCGGTAATCAATGCAAGGCCTTAGCGTGCCATCCTTCTTATTCACAAAAAAAAAACCCGCCCCAGCAGGCGAGGATGATCTCCTAATGAATCCCTTGTCTAGATTCTCACGGATATACTCCTCTAAGACTAAGTTCTCCTTAGTGGATAAAGGATATACATTGCCCCTCGGCGGCATAGTACCAGGTAGGAGATTAATCTTGCAATCAAAGGACCTGTGTGGGGGTAAAGTATCAGCATTCTTCTTGTCAAAGACTGCCTTTAAATCCAGATACAGAGACGGTATTTGTAAGTCTGTAGAGTGGGTGGAGTTAACCGGTGTATTACCTACGCAAAGTGGTGAGACTTTCTGTAAACACCTGTTCTGACAACCCTGACCCCATGAGGTTATCTCCCCTAGCTCCCAATCAATAATAGGGTTATGTTTCTTTAACCATGGATACCCCAGAACTATAGGAACAGAAGGAGACGAGATAAGCATAAGGGATATACCCTCCTCGTGTAAGATACCAACAGTCAAAATAACAGGTATAGTCTCATGAGAAATAACAGGTTCGGATAATGGTCTACCATCTATGGCCTCAACGGCCAAGGGGGTGTCTCTTAGCTGGGATGGGATAGAGTGTTTAGAAACAAAAACTTGGTCAATAAAGCTCTCAGCAGCTCCGGAGTCTATCAATGCCATAGTCTTTATTACTCCCTTCTCCCATGCTAAAGAAACAGGTAGCAGAAGCCTGTGATCTTTATAATTGTGTATAGAGGACAAAATAGAAACACCCAAGGCCTGTCCTCTAGAGAAACTTAGGTGCGAGCGTTTCCCGGGCGATTAGGACAATTTAGGCGTAGGTGCCCTCTTACTCCACAATACATACACAACCCCTCCCTTCTCCTGTACTGTCTCTCTTCTTCTGAGAGGCGAGTATTGCCTATCTGCATAGGTTCAGAAAAAACTGGGATAGTGGTTTGAGGACTTTGAAATAAAGGAGCTAGTTTAAAGGAAGGTCTACGAGTACTATCTCGAGTGTTCTGTCTCTCTCTTAAACGTTCATCAATACGAGAAATAAAAGAAATTAAATCCTCCAAATTTTCAGGAAGCTCTCTAGTAGCCACCTCGTCTAGAATTACATCTGATAATCCGTTTAAAAATACGTCTATATAGGCCTGTTCATTCCACTTAACTTCTGCCGCCAATGACCTGAACTCTAGTGCATAATCCACAAGGGTTCGGTTATCTTGTCTAAGGCGCAACAGTAATCTAGCTGCATTGACCTTTCTACCTGGAGGGTCAAAAGTTCTTCTAAAAGCAGCGACAAAGGCAATATAATTATAGACTAACGGGTTATCATTCTCCCACAGAGGATTGGCCCATCTCAGAGCCTTATCAATGAGGAGTGTGATAATGAATCCAACCTTTGCTCTATCTGTAGGGTAAGAGCGAGGTTGTAATTCAAAATGGATACCAATTTGGTTTAAGAAACCACGGCACCTCTCCGGAGAACCACCATAACGTACAGGAGGTGTAATACGGGAAGAAGCACCTACAGTGGCTACTTCTAGACCTGAACTTACAGGGGAGATGGACGTGGCTCGCATCTCTTCCGGTGGATTACTAGAACGAGATAATAAAGCTTGCAGCGCTAGAGCCATCTGGTCCATTCTGTGATCCATGGCATCAAATCTAGAGTCGGAAGAACCAACCTGAGTGTTTGTACCTGCAGGATCCATTGGCCCTGTCGTAATGTCAGGATCGGGACAGGGATCCAACACGCAGAGTACAAACAAGTACAGGGTACGTATACCGGACCTTAGAATGGCCGGACTAATGTAAGGAGTAAGCAAAGAATGGTCTAGAGACAAGCCGAGGTCGAGGGAACGAGAGAGCAGGTAAGCGAGAGACAAGCCGAGTCAAAGGGTAATAGAGGTAAGCGAGGAGAACAGACAAGCCGGGTCAAAACCAAAGAGACTGACAAATAACAAGAGCACTGAGTGACTAGACAAGCTAGAACCACGACAGGGCAATGAACCAATGTCGAAAGCCCTATTTTATACCCTGGTCCCAAGCAGGTAATCACGCCCCCGACGAGTCCTCATTCGTGCTCGGGGCTTGATTGACAGGTCAGGTTGGGTTGTCGTCATGACGTCGGCTACTGAGCGCCGCGTCATAAAAGGAAGTAGATCCCTCGCGGCCGGCTTGTAAACGACCGAGGGAACCGCGAGGAACGAGTGATTCAACCCTTTTGCGAGGAAGAACGTCCAAGTGTCTCACCTCCACAGAGGTAGTTAAAATACTGTGTCAGTGATTGTGTTTCTTTCTTCCTTTCCATCCATCAGTCCATGCTTTCACTTTTACTCTCTTCCTAACATTGTCCATGTGAGGTCCCCCGTACTTACCTTGGTGGTCCACCTGTCAGCTGTTCAGCAGATCCTGCAGACGGCTGCTTCTGCGCATACAGATGCTCCGATCAGCGCCTTGGACGCTGGATGCTTTTTATGACACGGTTTCACGCGAACCAGAATCATGACGTCATGCTAGCTATAAGTAATAGAGCTCATTGCACTCATGTTTTGGGTGTGCGGTTATGATAACCACGCCCCCCAAACATATAAAATATTGATACTTTTGAGAGAGTTCAGAGAAGTGCTACTAAACTGGTTCATGTATTGCAGGATAAAACTTACAAGGAAAGGTTAAAGGAACTAACATGTATAGCTTGGAGGAAAGACGAGACAGGGGGATATAATAGAAACATTTAAATACATAAAGGGAATCAACCCAGTAAAGGAGGAGACTATATTTAAATGAAGAAAAATTACCACAACAAGAGGTCTTAATTTAGAGTGGCAAAGGTTTAAAAATAATATCAGGAAGTATTACTTTACTGAGAGGATAGTGGATGCATGGAATAGCCTTCCAGCTGAAGTGGTAGAGGTTAACACAGTAAAAGAGTTTAAGCATGTGTGGGATAGGCATAAGGCTAACTTAGCCATAAGATAAAGCCAGGGACTAATGAAAGTATTTAGAAAATTGGGCAGACTAGATGGGCTGAATAGTTCTTATCTACCGTCACATTCTATATAAAACAACAGTGCCCGCCCTGTTGTGGTTCCTAGTGTTCTAGTGTCCCAATACTGCATACCTTGGTTTGTGTATTGCATTTTGGTATTGACCCGGCTTTATCTTGACTACTCTGTTTCTCTTGACTTGGCTCTGTTTCTTATTTTCATGATTTTCTGGCTTCCCTTGACCTTGGCTTTTTCTGACGTTCCTGTTATTTATCCTGTTTACCTGGCCACTCTAAAGACTGGTTTAGGGACAATTTTTGAGTTTTAATTCCTATGGGGATTTACATTCTGTGTATTGGCTATTGCGTTACATTACAACAGGGCCAATGGACCATGCAGATGTGAATCCCTGAATGCTAGCTAATGACGGAAGGCTTGATGGTCTTGATCACGGTATGGATCAATTCACACAGGCCTTGCCAGCTTTAATAATCAGATTGGCTAACATGCAAGCTGAGGGACATCCCTAGTCCTGTGTCTGCTGGTGCAGAATCCTCCACCCACAGGAATATCAATAATTCAACCCATCCATTGCTCTAAAGCGGGGACCCCTCTAGATGTAGAGAGTTTTTAAACCAGGTCAGCATTTTGTTTGAGCTATGTCCTAGAGCATACCCCATAGATAGAGCAAAAATAGGCTTTATCATAATCCCACTTACTGATAGGGCTCTTGTCTGGGAAAAAGTCCCCTGGTTTACAACTACTCACAGTTGATAGCAGCTTTCAGGAGAGCTTTTGATCCACCAGGCAGGAAAGCCAATGCTGCCAGGTCTCTCTTGAGATTGAAACAGGGTAACTGCTCCCTTATAGATTATGCCCTAAGCGGCAGAGATACATTGGAACAACAGTGCATTTGTGGATGAGGTAACGACTAGGAACTAGGAAGAGCTCATTACTTATATTGGTCATATTGATGAGAGGCTTAGACAGACAGAATACCAGAGAGAGACCTAGAAGACCGGCTATCAAATTAGTACCTACCTTTCCCTCAGATTCTATGGCCTTGGCTATTCCTAAACTTATGCAATTGGGTATGACAAGACTGTCTGAAACAGAGAGAAAACATAGACGGAAAGAGGAATTGTGTATGTTTTGTGGTAAGTGGAGACATCTCCATTTGTCATGTCCTGAAAGGCCAGAAAACTCCAGCAAACCAGATTCTAAGGTCCCATGGAGGACTGGCCTTGGGTGTACCTAATGAGTCCTCAATGCTCATAAAACCAGAAAAAAAGGCTTCTAATACCCACCACCATGAAATGTGGCCCTAGTGACAATAGGGGGGGCTATTGTCCCCCCTCAGCCCCCACCCAGGAGCAACGGGTGGGGGCCCCAGTGAGAATAAGGGGGAAGACCCTTTTGTCCCCCCTGGCCGCCACCCATGGGAGGTGGGTGGGGCTCTCAATAACAATAGGGAGAAGACTCATTGTCGTCCCCCAGCCCTCACCCATGAGCGGTGTGTGGGAGCTAAATGTAAAATACCCAAGCCTCTATTCACCCCCTCTCAAATAAAATAAAAGCCTACCTGCCCCCCTCACCCTAAAAATAGCGAGAGGGGCAGCAATAAACCTAAATACCTATAAAAAAAAAGTCTTGTTTTTTCAGCACCAAACTTTCTTTTTTCAGCACCAAAAAACTATTTTTTTCAGCACCAAAAAAGGCCAAATAAAAATCCATAATTCCCGTCGAACGTATAAAAAACCTGAGTGCAAAAATAAACACGCCAAAAAAAATAAAATACCGACACCCCAAAAAAAATAACATTTTCACCCAGCTAGGGCACCATGCAGACTGAGCTCCGCATGGCAGGGAAAGGCTTAAAATTTGACGGCCTTCAATTTGACTCGGAGTGCTCTGATTGATTCAAGCAAACCAATAAGCGTGTTTTGATAGGTAATTGTACACGTTCCGATATAAAACAAATGTAAAAAAAACTTGAATTTGAGCTATATGTTCAACCATAATTTACCTCATACATATTAAGTGCACCCACACTTATTATATATGATATAGCTCAGGAGAAACAGGGCTGTCGTTACACATCAAATATTTATATATATTTAGATATGAAACATAAGTTTATATTGAGATTTGCCAGATTGGTTTGCTGGGCCTTAGTGATGTACTGAACTGTCTGCCGGCGAACAGTTCCCGGCGAACTTAGCGTGTTCGCGTTCGCCACCGCGGGCGAACACATGGGCGGTTCGATCCGCCCCCTATTCGTCATGATTGGGCAAACTTTGACCCTGTGCCTCTCGGTCAGCAGACACATTCCAGCCAATCAGCAGCACTCCCTCCCTTCCACACCCTCCAACCTCCCTCCCAGCATGTCAGGATCGGGACAGGGATCCAACACGCAGAGTACAAACAGTAGCCAGATACGTATACCGGACCTTAGAATGGCCGGACTAACGTAAGTAGTACAGTATAGAATGGTCAAAGACAAGCCGAGGTCGAGGGTAACAGAAGACAGGTAAGCGAGAGACAAGCCGAATCAAGGGTAACAGAGATAAGCAGAGTAAGGTAAACAAGCCGGGTCAAAACCAAAAGGGATAATAGAATACACAAGCACTGAGTGACTAGAACAAGCTAGAACCACGACAGGGCAATGAGCTAATGAAAGAAGCTCTGTTAAATACCCTGTTCAGAGCAGTAACCACGCCTCCGAGGCGTCCTGATTGGTCCTGCAGCAATTGAGTGACAGGTCGTTCCGGAGGAGTGTCCTGATGACAACTTCCTGCCTAGATGCTGTAAAAGGCAGTCACTCCCTCGCGGCCGGCCTTGCATGACCGGATAGACCGTGGGGAAGGGAGCCATCAGGCCGTCTGGATGGAGGAACAGCTAAGTCTCTACCTCTTTCGGAGGTAGAGACCACAGGTACCCTGACAGTACCCCCCCTCTCAGATACGCCCACCGAGCGGAATACACCAGGGCGAGAAGGGAATCTAGAGTGAAACGCCCTGCGGAGACGGGGAGCATGCACCTCCTCCTGAGGTACCCAACTTCTCTCCTCAGGACCATAACCCTTCCAATCGACCAGATATTGAAGTTTCCCCCGGGAGATTCGAGAATCAACGATGGAATTGACCTCATACTCCTCCTGACCCTCCACCTGAACTGAGCGGGGAGGGGCGATCGTGGAGGAGAACCTGTTACATATTAATGGTTTTAGCAAGGAAACATGAAATGAATTAGGAATGCGTAAGGCATTAGGCAACGCTAAACGATACGCAACTGGGTTAATTTGAGACAGTACCCTGTAAGGTCCAATATATCGAGGAGCAAACTTCATAGACGGCACTTTTAACCGAATGTTTCTAGTACTTAACCATACTCTATCGCCTGGAACAAACACCGGTGCTGCCCTTCTACGTTTGTCAGCGTGTCTTTTAACCAGCGTAGAATTGTGCAGAAGGATTTGTCGAGTTTGATCCCACAACTTTCTTAAATTGGCAACATGAACATCCACCGACGGTATCCCTTGAGAAGAAGACTCCGAAGGAAGGATGGAAGGATGAAAGCCATAATTCAAGAAAAAAGGGCTAGAATGCGTAGAATCACAAATGAGATTGTTATGTGCAAACTCCGCCCAAGGAATCAAACCGACCCAATCGTCCTAGTGTTCTGAAACGAAACAACGTAAATATTGTTCAACTTTTTGGTTAGTGCGTTCAGCAGCTCCATTGGACTGAGGATGATAGGCAGAGGAGAAATTCAATTTGATGCCTAGTTGGGAGCAGAATGATCTCCAAAAACGGGAAACAAATTGGGAGCCTCTGTCAGAGACAATTTGGGAAGGTATCCCATGCAAACGGAAAATCTCCCTGGCGAATATCTCCGCTAATTCGGGCGAAGATGGGAGTTTAGGTAAGGGAATGAAGTGAGCCATCTTAGTAAATCTGTCTACCACAGTGAGGATGACAGTCTGCTTTTTAGAAATAGGCAAATCAACAATGAAGTCCATTGCCAGGCAGGACCAAGGCTTTTCAGGAACCTCTAAAGGGTGCAGAAATCCGCATGGAAGCGAATGGGGTAGCTTGGTCTTGGTACAAACTTCACATGCCCCGATGAATTCTTTAATATCCTTGCGTAAGTCAGGCCACCAAAAATCTTTAGAGACCAGCGCATAAGTCTTGCGGATGCCAGGATGCCCAGCCACCTTGCTGTTATGGAGACAGCGTAGCACCTCCAGTTGGAGAGCGGCAGGAACGAAGTGTCGATCCCCAGGAGTCTGTTTGGGTGCCAAATGCTGAAACTTCATGATCTCAGAAAGCAATGGAGAGTGAATCCTGAGATTCGTGTTCGCGATGATATTCCCCTTAGGAACTATGGAGGACAGAAGTGGTTCAGTTATAGTGGATGGTTCATATTGACGAGACAAAGCATCGGCTTTAGAGTTCTTAGAACCAGGTCTATACGTAAGAACATAATTAAAGTGAGTGAGGAACAAAGCCCAGCGAGCCTGCCTGGCGGACAAGCGCTTAGCCTCCCCAATATAAGACAAGTTCTTATGATCCGTTAGAATAGTAACAGGGTGTAGTGTCCCTTCCAGTAAATGTCTCCACTCCTTTAAAGCCTTAATGACCGCTAACAGTTCCCTCTCCCCGATGTCATATCTGCTCTCAGGCCCAGAAATTTTTTTAGAGAAGAAACCACAAGGGTGTAACGGTTTATCCACCCCTAACCTTTGAGACAGAACAGCCCCAACTCCTGTCTCAGAAGCATCGACCTCGAGCAAGAAAGGCAGAGTCGTATCAGGATGAACTAGAATGGGAGCTGAGGCAAAAAGTTCCTTGAGAGTCTTAAAAGCAACAAGAGCTTCCTCAGACCAGAACTTAGTATCAGCCCCTTGTTTGGTCATATTGGTAATAGGCGCAATGATAGAGGAGTAACCCTTAATGAAGCGCCTATAGTAGTTGGAAAAACCAATAAACCTTTGGATAGCCTTGAGTCCTTTGGGCAAAGGCCAGTCTAAAATAGATTGGAGTTTACCAGGATCCATTTTAAAACCTTCCCCAGAAATCACGTACCCAAGAAAGTCTACCTGAGACTGATCAAAACTGCACTTCTCCAATTTGCAGTATAGACCATGTTGCAGAAGTTTGTGTAACACCTTTCTGACCTGTCTATGGTGAGTCTCAATCTCCTTAGAGTGTATTAGTATGTCGTCCAGGTAAACAATAACACAATCATGCTGAAACTCCCTAAGTACCTCATTAATCAAATCTTGAAATACTGCAGGAGCATTGCATAGTCCAAATGGCATAACAGTGTATTCGTAATGGCCATACCGGGTATTGAATGCCGTCATCCACTCGTGACCTTGCTGGATTCTCACCAAATTGTAAGCCCCTCTGAGATCTAACTTGGTGAAGATTTTGGAGCCCTTAAGACGATCAAATAACTCGGTAATCAGTGGGATAGGATAGGCATTTCTGACAGTTATTTTATTCAAGCCTCGGTAATCGATACACGGTCTCAGCGTGCCATCCTTCTTCTTAATGAAAAAGAACCCCGCCCCGGCCGGAGAAGAAGACCTCCTGATGAATCCCTTTTCTAAATTCTCCTGAATATACTCCTCTAGAACCGAGTTTTCCTGAACAGACAAAGGATATACATGGCCCCTCGGAGGCATAGTCCCGGGTAGAAGCTTAATTTTACAGTCAAATGACCTGTGTGGCGGCAAAGAATTGGCATTCTTCTTGTCAAACACTGCCCTTAAGTCTAGGTAAAGGTCTGGTATTTGTCCTTCTGTGGCCTGAGTAGGGTTCTCCTGTATGTTAATATTAGCTAATGGAGAAACCTTGCACAAACACCGATCCTGGCAGCCCTGGCCCCACGAGAGTATCTCCCCTAACTCCCAATCAATAATAGGGTTATGTTCTTTCAACCATGGGTACCCCAGAACTATGGGAACGGAAGGAGACGAAATGAGCAGAAGAGATAAATTCTCCACGTGTAGGATACCAACATTTAAATCAATGGGTATGGTCTCACGAAAGATAACAGGGTCTAGTAGTGGTCTACCATCTATGGCCTCAACGGCCAAGGGTGTCTCCCTTAGCTGGGATGGGAAATTGTTTTTACTAGCAAAGGCTTGGTCGATAAAATTCTCAGCAGCACCGGAATCTATCAAAGCCATAGCCCTTACTACTTCCCTCCCGCAAGTTAAGGAAACTGGTAGCAGAAGCCTGTGATCTTTATAATTAGGAGTAGAGGACAAAATAGAAACACCCAAGGCCTGTCCTCTAGAGAGACTTAGGTGCGAGCGTTTCCCGGGCGGTTAGAACAGTTCGAGAGTAAATGACCCTTAGCTCCACAATACATACACAAACCCTCTCTTCTCCTGTACTGTTTTTCCTCCTCAGAGAGGCGGGTACATCCTATCTGCATAGGTTCAGGAAGCAAAGATACCGTGGAGTCAGGACTTGGAAAAGCGGGGGCTAACCTAAAAGAAGGTCTCCGGTTCCTGTGTGGAGGTAGAGTATCAGCATTCCTTTTGTCGAATACTGCTTTTAAATCCAGGTACAGAGGCGGTATCTGTATATCTGTAGACTGGGTAGAACTACCTGGTGTGTTAATTACACCCAATGGAGAAACCCTCCGTAAACACCTCTCCTGGCAACCCTGGCCCCATGAGAGTATCTCCCCTAACTCCCAATCAATAATAGGGTTATGTCTCTTTAACCATGGGTAACCCAGGACTATGGGAACAGAAGGGGACGAAATAAGCATAAGCGATAAGTTTTCCTTGTGTAAGATACCAACAGTTAAGTTAACGGGTATGGTTTCACAAAAGATAACAGGCTCAAGTAAAGGTCTACCATCTATGGCCTCAACAGCCAAGGGTGTATCCCTTAACTGGGATGGGATAGTGTGTTTAGTAGCAAAGGCCTGGTCGATAAAATTCTCAGCAGCTCCGGAATCTATCAAAGCCATGGTCTCTAGTACTTCCTTCTCCCAAGTTAAAGAAACTGGTAGCAGAAGCCTGTGATCTTTATAATTATGAGTAGAGGACAAAATAGAAACACCCAAGGCCTGTCCTCTAGAGAAACTTAGGTGCGAGCGTTTCCCGAGCGATTAGGACAATTCAGGCGTAAGTGACCTCTGACTCCACAATACATACACAATCCCTCCCTTCTCCTGTACTGTCTCTCCTCTTCTGAGAGGCGAGTATTGCCTATCTGCATAGGTTCAGGAAACAGTGAGGTAGTGGAATCAGGACTTTGAAATGCGGGAGCTAATTTAAAGGAAGGTCTAAGGTTCCTCTCTCGAGTGTTCTGTCTCTCTCTTAAACGTTCATCTATACGAGAGATGAACAAAATTAAATCCTCTAAATTCTCAGGGAGTTCTCTGGTAGCAACCTCATCAAGGATTACTTCAGATAAGCCATTCAAAAATACATCCATATACGCCTGCTCATTCCACTTGACTTCTGACGCCAGAGACCTGAACTCTAGTGCATAATCCACCAGTGTTTGGTTCTCCTGTCTCAGACGCAACAGTAATCTGGCTGCATTAACCTTTCTACCTGGAGGGTCAAATGTTCTTCTAAAAGCAGCTACAAAGGCGTTATAGTTATAAACTAATGGGTTATCGTTCTCCCATAATGGGTTGGCCCATCTCAGAGCTTTCTCAATAAGTAGGGTGATAATAAATCCTACCTTTGCCCTATCTGTAGGATAAGAGCGAGGTTGCAATTCAAAGTGGATACTAATTTGGTTTAAGAAACCACGACACTTCTCAGGAGACCCACCATAGCGTACTGGGGGGGTAATGCGAGAAGAAGCACCCACTGTGGCTACCTCTAGACCTGAACCGACAGGAGAAACAGGGGTATTACGTATCTCCTCTGGTGGGTTATTGGCACGAGATAATAGAGCCTGTAGCGCAAGCGCCATCTGATCCATTCTGTGATCCATGGCTTCAAACCTAGGATCAGGAGAAGCCAGCTGACTGTTTGTACTTGCAGGATCCATTGGCCCTGTCGTAATGTCAGGATCGGGACAGGGATCCAACACGCAGAGTACAAACAGTAGCCAGATACGTATACCGGACCTTAGAATGGCCGGACTAACGTAAGTAGTACAGTATAGAATGGTCAAAGACAAGCCGAGGTCGAGGGTAACAGAAGACAGGTAAGCGAGAGACAAGCCGAATCAAGGGTAACAGAGATAAGCAGAGTAAGGTAAACAAGCCGGGTCAAAACCAAAAGGGATAATAGAATACACAAGCACTGAGTGACTAGAACAAGCTAGAACCACGACAGGGCAATGAGCTAATGAAAGAAGCTCTGTTAAATACCCTGTTCAGAGGAGTAACCACGCCTCCGAGGCGTCCTGATTGGTCCTGCAGCAATTGAGTGACAGGTCGTTCCGGAGGAGTGTCCTGATGACAACTTCCTGCCTAGATGCTGTAAAAGGCAGTCACTCCCTCGCGGCCGGCCTTGCATGACCGGATAGACCGTGGGGAAGGGAGCCATCAGGCCGTCTGGATGGAGGAACAGCTAAGTCTCTACCTCTTTCGGAGGTAGAGACCACAGGTACCCTGATACAGCATCCATTTTCGATTCATTCTGAAGCTGCATGCTTAGTGAGAGGAGGGAAAGTTTAGCTGCTGCTGATTAGATAGGGAAATTGATAGCTAGGCTAGGGTATTCAGTGTCCACTACAATCCTGAAGGACTCATCTGATCTCTGCTGTAAGGACAGCACCCCAAAAAGCCCTTTTTAGGGCTAGAACATCAGGCTGCTTTTTTTTTTTTTTTTGCCTGTGTAATGTAATTGCAGGTGCCTGCCTGCCAGCTTCTGTGTGAGGTTCACATTGGATACTGTGCCTACTTGCCCAGTGCCACCACTCATATCTGTTTTAACAATTGATTAAGCTTTACATTTAAAATAAATATTTTTTTTTCACTGTAATAGAAGAGCAGTTGCCTGCCTGCCAGCTTCTGTGTCAGGTTGGATGCCTTCCCCATTTGCACAGTCAGTGCCACCACTCATATCTGTTTTAACAATAGCTTAAGCTTTAGATTTTAAAGAAATCATTTTTTTTCACTGTAATAGAAGATCAGTTAGTTGTCTGCAAGCGTCTGGGTGTCAGGCCTACTTCAGCGTGTGCTCTGCAGATCCTGGGCCAGCGTGCTTTGACAGTTGCCAATCATATCTGGTGTCTCTTTAGCGTGCTTTTACAAAGAAAAAAGGTTTCCAGTGTAAGCTAATAGCAGCTAATATTCTGCTCTGTGTCAGTGTGTATCATGGACTCTGTGGACAGGGAACAGTCTCTATTCTGCTCTGTGTCAGTGTGTATCAGGGGCTTTGAGGACAGGTGTCAATGTTAGGTGATTTCTGCCCTTTATGGATTAAAAGCAGACTCTGCATCAACTGTGTAATTTTCCATGGGAGTTTTGCCATGGATCCCCCTCCGGCATGCCACAGTCCAGGTGTTAGTCCCCTTGAAACAACTTTTCCATCACTTTTGTGGCCAGAAAGAGTCCCTGTTGGGTTTAAAATTCGCCTGCCCATTGAAGTCAATGGCGGTTCGCGCGGTTCGCCGGTTCGCGAACATTTGAGGAAGTTCGCGTTCGCCGTTCGCGAACCGAAAATTTCGGGTTCGCGACAACACTACTGGGCCTATGTTGTCTTTTAGACTGTATGGCAGCCCAGGAATGAAAATGAACGCCATCATGGCATACTGTCAGGATCGGGACAGGGATCCAACACGCAGAGTACAGACAGTAGAAAGGTACGTATACCGGACCTTAGAATGGCCGGACTAACGTACGGAGATAGAGAGAATGGTCAAAGGCAAGCCGAGGTCGAGGGAACGAGAAGACAGGTAAGCGAGGAACAAGCCGAGTCAAAGGGTAACAGAGATAAGCAGAGTAATACAAACAAGCCGGGTCGGAACCAAAGGGATAACTGGAATACAAGAGTGCTGAGTGACTAGACAGGCTAGAACCACGACAGGGCAATGAGCAAATGGGAGAAGCACTGTTAAATACCCTGGCTCAGGAGAGTAGACACGCCTCCGACGAGTCCTGATTAGTTTCCAGACAATTGAGTGACAGGTCGGTCCGGGTTGGCGTCATGACGTCGACTACTGAGCGTCGTGTTACAAAAGGAAGTGGATCCCTCGCGGCCGGCGTGTAAATGACCGGGAGGACCGCGAGGGACGGAGGAAACAGCCCTTCTGGACGGATAAACTTCTAAGTCTCTACCTCTCTCAGAGGTAGAGACTTCAGGTACCCTGACAGTACCCCCCCTCTCAGATACGCCCACCGGGCGGAAGGAACCGGGACTGGATGGGAAGCGGGAGTGAAACGCCCTGCGGAGGCGAGGGGCATGAACATCCTCTTGAGGTACCCAACTCCTCTCTTCAGGACCATATCCCTTCCAGTCGACCAGATATTGTACTCTCCCCCGGGAGATTCGAGAATCGATGATAGAGTTGACCTCATACTCCTCCTGACCCTCCACCTGAACAGAGCGAGGAGAGGATACCGTGGAGGAAAATCTGTTGCAGACTAGCGGTTTCAGCAATGAAACATGAAAGGAGTTAGGAATGCGTAAGGCAGATGGGAGAGCTAGACGATACGCAACTGGGTTAATTCGAGTCAGAACCCTGTAAGGTCCAATATAACGAGGAGCGAACTTCATGGAAGGCACTTTTAAACGAATGTTTCTTGTACTCAACCATACTCTATCGCCTGGAACAAAAACCGGAGCCGGCCTTCTACGTTTATCAGCGTGTTTCTTAACCAGCATAGAATTGTGTAGAAGAATTTGTCGAGTCTGATCCCACAACTTCCTCAAATTGGCAACATGAACATCAACCGACGGTACCCCTTGGGAAGGAGAAACCGAGGGAAGAATGGATGGATGAAAGCCATAATTCATGAAGAAGGGGCTTGAATGAGTAGAATCACAAACGAGATTGTTGTGCGCAAACTCCGCCCAAGGAATCAAACCGACCCAATCGTCCTGGTGTTCGGAAACAAAACAACGTAAATATTGTTCAATCTTTTGGTTGGTGCGTTCAGCAGCTCCGTTAGACTGAGGATGATAGGCAGAAGAGAAATTCAATTTGATACCCAGTTGAGAGCAGAAGGATCTCCAAAAACGAGAAACAAATTGGGAACCTCTGTCAGATACAATTTGGGAGGGTATCCCATGTAAACGAAAAATCTCCCTTGCGAATATCTCTGCCAATTCGGGAGAAGACGGAAGTTTAGGCAGAGGAACGAAGTGAGCCATCTTGGTGAATCTGTCAACCATGGTGAGGATAACAGTCTGTTTTTTAGAGATAGGTAAATCGACAATAAAGTCCATAGCCAAACAGGACCATGGCTTTTCTGGAACCTCTAAGGGATGCAGAAATCCACATGGAAGCGTATGAGGTTGCTTGGTCTTTGTACAAACCTCACACGCACCGATGAAATCTTTAATATCCCTACGTAAAGCAGGCCACCAGAAGTCTTTAGAGATCAAAGCGCACGTCTTGCGAATGCCAGGATGTCCAGCCACCTTGCTGTTGTGGAAACATTGTAACAGTTCCAGTTGAAGAGCAGGAGGAATGAAATGTCGACCCCCGGGAGTCTGTTTAGGGGCTAGATGTTGCAGCTTTAAGATCTTGGCAAGTAACGGAGAGTGAATCCTGAGATTCGTGTTAGCGATAATATTGCATTTCGGAACTATAGAGGAAAGAACAGGTTCAGATATAGTAGAAGGTTCATATTGGCGAGACAAAGCATCGGCTTTAGAGTTCTTAGAACCAGGTCTATAAGTAAGCACATAATTGAAGTGGGTCAGGAATAAGGACCAACAAGCTTGTCTGGCGGACAGTCGCTTAGCCTCCCCAATATAGGACAAGTTCTTGTGATCCGTTAAAATGATAACAGTATGTAAGGTCCCCTCCAATAAATGTCTCCACTCCTTTAAAGCCATAATGACCGCTAACAATTCCCTGTCACCGATGTCATATCTGCTCTCAGGCCCAGATAGTTTCTTGGAAAAAAAAACACAAGGGTGTAGTGGTTTGTCCACTCCTAACCTTTGTGACAGAATAGCACCTACGCCTGTCTCAGAGGCATCGACCTCGAGTAGGAACGGCAGAGTCGTATCAGGATGGACTAAAATTGGAGCAGAAGCAAAAAGTTCCTTGAGAGTCTTGAAAGCAACGAGAGCTTCAGTAGACCAAGTCTTAGTGTCAGCCCCCTGTCTGGTCATATTGGTAATAGGCGCAATAATAGAAGAGTATCCCTTAATGAAGCGCCTATAATAATTGGAGAAACCAATAAACCTCTGAATAGCCTTGAGTCCCTTAGGCAATGGCCAATCTAAAATAGACTGGAGTTTGTCGGGATCCATCTTAAAGCCTTCCCCAGAAATCACGTAACCAAGAAAGTCTATCTGAGACTGGTCAAAAGTACATTTCTCCAATTTGCAGTATAACCCATGTTGAAGGAGTTTGTGTAATACCTTTCTGACTTGTCTGTGGTGGGTCTCAATCTCTCTAGAGTGTATAAGTATGTCGTCCAGGTACACAATAACACAATCATGTTGAAATTCCCTAAGAACTTCATTAATCAAATCCTGAAATACTGCCGGTGCGTTACAAAGACCAAAAGGCATGACCGTGTATTCATAATGCCCATAACGGGTATTGAACGCTGTCATCCACTCGTGTCCTTGCTGGATTCTCACCAAGTTATATGCCCCTCTGAGATCCAACTTGGTGAAAATTTTAGAGCCCTTTAGACGATCAAACAGCTCGGTAATCAAGGGAATCGGATAGGCATTTCTGATGGTTATTTTGTTCAAACCTCGGTAATCAATGCAAGGTCTTAGCGAACCATCCTTCTTTTTAACAAAAAAAAAACCAGCCCCGGCAGGAGAAGAAGATCTCCTAATGAATCCTTTGTCTAGATTCTCCCGAATATATTCCTCTAGAACTGAATTCTCCTTGGTGGATAGAGGATATACATTGCCCCTCGGAGGCATGGTACCAGGTAGTAGATTAATTTTACAATCAAAAGTCCTGTGTGGAGGTAGAGTATCAGCATTCCTTTTGTCGAATACTGCTTTTAAATCCAGGTACAGAGGCGGTATCTGTATATCTGTAGACTGGGTAGAACTACCTGGTGTGTTAATTACACCCAATGGAGAAACCCTCCGTAAACACCTCTCCTGGCAACCCTGGCCCCATGAGAGTATCTCCCCTAACTCCCAATCAATAATAGGGTTATGTCTCTTTAACCATGGGTAACCCAGGACTATGGGAACAGAAGGGGACGAAATAAGCATAAGCGATAAGTTTTCCTTGTGTAAGATACCAACAGTTAAGTTAACGGGTATGGTTTCACAAAAGATAACAGGCTCAAGTAAAGGTCTACCATCTATGGCCTCAACAGCCAAGGGTGTATCCCTTAACTGGGATGGGATAGTGTGTTTAGTAGCAAAGGCCTGGTCGATAAAATTCTCAGCAGCTCCGGAATCTATCAAAGCCATGGTCTCTAGTACTTCCTTCTCCCAAGTTAAAGAAACTGGTAGCAGAAGCCTGTGATCTTTATAATTATGAGTAGAGGACAAAATAGAAACACCCAAGGCCTGTCCTCTAGAGAAACTTAGGTGCGAGCGTTTCCCGAGCGATTAGGACAATTCAGGCGTAAGTGACCTCTGACTCCACAATACATACACAATCCCTCCCTTCTCCTGTACTGTCTCTCCTCTTCTGAGAGGCGAGTATTGCCTATCTGCATAGGTTCAGGAAACAGTGAGGTAGTGGAATCAGGACTTTGAAATGCGGGAGCTAATTTAAAGGAAGGTCTAAGGTTCCTCTCTCGAGTGTTCTGTCTCTCTCTTAAACGCTCATCAATACGAGAAATGAACTAAATTAAATCCTCTAAATTTTCAGGGAGCTCTCTAGTAGCAACCTCGTCAAGGATTACATCTGATAGCCCGTTCAAAAATACATCTATATAAGCCTGCTCATTCCACTTAACTTCTGCCGCCAAAGACCTGAACTCTAGTGCATAATCCACAAGTGTTCGGTTCTCTTGTCTCAGGCGCAACAGTAATCTAGCTGCATTGACCTTTCTACCAGGAGGGTCAAAAGTTCTTCTAAAGGCAGCTACAAAGGCATTATAATTATATACTAACGGGTTATCATTCTCCCATAATGGGTTGGCCCATCTCAGAGCTTTCTCAATGAGTAAGGTGATAATAAATCCAACCTTCGCCCTATCTGTAGGATAGGAGCGAGGTTGTAATTCAAAGTGGATACTGATCTGGTTTAAAAAACCACGACACTTCTCAGGTGAACCACCATAACGTACTGGTGGGGTAATATGGGAAGAGGCACCTACAGTGGCTACCTCTAGGCCTGAACTCACAGGGGAAATAGAAGTAGTACGCGTCTCCTCTGGTGGGTTATTAGCACGAGATAATAACGCCTGTAGTGCTAGGGCCATCTGATCCATTCTGTGTTCCATGGCTTCAAACCTAGGATCGGAAGGACCAAGCTGACTGTTTGTACTTGCAGGATCCATTGGCCCTGTCGTAATGTCAGGATCGGGACAGGGATCCAACACGCAGAGTACAGACAGTAGAAAGGTACGTATACCGGACCTTAGAATGGCCGGACTAACGTACGGAGATAGAGAGAATGGTCAAAGGCAAGCCGAGGTCGAGGGAACAAGAAGACAGGTAAGCGAGGAACAAGCCGAGTCAAAGGGTAACAGAGATAAGCAGAGTAATACAAACAAGCCGGGTCGGAACCAAAGGGATAACTGGAATACAAGAGCGCTGAGTGACTAGACAGGCTAGAACCACGACAGGGCAATGAGCAAATGGGAGAAGCACTCTTAAATACCCTGGCTCAGGAGAGTAGACACGCCTCCGACGAGTCCTGATTAGTTTCCAGACAATTGAGTGACAGGTCGGTCCGGGTTGGCGTCATGACGTCGACTACTGAGCGTCGTGTTACAAAAGGAAGTGGATCCCTCGCGGCCGGCGTGTAAATGACCGGGAGGACCGCGAAGGACGGAGGAAACAGCCCTTCTGGACGGATAAACTTCTAAGTCTCTACCTCTCTCAGAGGTAGAGACTTCAGGTACCCTGACACATACCATTTGCAAAAGAAGACAACCCAGGGTATTCAAAATGGGGTATGTCCAGTCTTTTTTAGTAGCCACTTGGTCACAAACCCTGACCAAAGTTAGCATTCACATTTGTTTTCCCAAGAAATCAGCTTTTTCAGCGATGATATTATCAGTAGTGATGTCCCGAACGGTTCGCTGGCGAATAGTTCCTGGCGAACATAGCTTGTTCGCGTTCGCCACGGATGGCGAACATATGCGATGTTCGGTCCGCCCCCTATTCGCCATCATTGAGGAAACTTTGACCCTGTACCTCACAGTCAGCAGACACATTCCAGCCAATCAGCAGCAGACCCTCCCTCCCAGACCCTCCCACCTCCTGAACAGCATAGATTTTAGATTCATTCTGAAGCTGCATTCTTGGTGAGAGGAGGGACAGTGTGCTGCTGCTGATTTAATAGGGAAATTGATAGCTAGGCTAGTGTATTCAGTGTCAACTACAGTCCTGAAGGACTCATCTGATCTCTGCTGTAAGGACAGCACCCCAAAAGGCCCTTTTAGGGCTAGAACATCAGTCTGCTTTTTTATTTTTATTTTTCCTGTGTAATCTAATTGCAGTTGCCTGCCTGCAAGCGTGTGTGTCAGGCTCAGAGCGTATACTGTGCCCACTTGCCCAGTGCCACCACTCATATCTGGTGTCACAATAGCTTGCATTTAACAAAAAAACACTTTTTTGACTGTAATATAATAGCAGTCAGTTTCCTTCACACGTGTGTGTTTCAGGGCCTGCCAGGGCACAGTGTCACACCAGTGCAACTCATATCTGGTGTAACAGTAGTGTACATTTAAAAAAAAAAAAAACACCAATTTTGACTGTAATAGATTGAATAGCAGTTAGTTGTCTGCCAGCGTGTGTGTCAGGCTCACAGCGTATACTGTGCCCACTTGCCCAGTGCCACCACTCATATCTGGTGTCACAATAGCTTGCATTTGAAAAAAACTAAACTTTTTTGACTGTAATATAATAGCAGTCAGTTTCCTTCACACGTGTGCGTTTCAGGGCCTGCCAGGGCACAGTGTCACACCAGTGCAACTTATATCTGGTGTAACAGTAGTGTACATTTAAAAAAAAAATTTTTTGACTGTAATAGATTGAATAGCAGTTAGTTGTCAGCAAGCATGTGTGTCAGGCTCACAGCGTATACTGTGCCCACTTGCCCAGTGCCACCACTCATATCTGGTGTCACAATAGCTTGCATTTAAAACAAACACAACTTTTTTGACTGTAATAAAATAGCAGTCAGTTTCTTTCACAGGTGTGCGTTTCAGGGCCTGCCAGGGCACAGTGTCACACCAGTGCAACTCATATCTGGTGTAACAGTAGCGTACATTAAAAAAAATAAAATTTTGACTGTAATAGATTGAATAGCAGTTAGTTGTCTGCAAGCGTGTGTGTCAGGCTCACAGCGTATACTGTGCCCACTTGCCCAGTGCCACCACTCATATCTGGTGTCACAATAGCTTGCATTTAACAAAAAAAAACTTTTTTGACTGTAATATAATAACAGTCAGTTTCCTTCACACTTGTGCGTTTCAGGGCCTGCCAGGTCACAGTGTCACACCAGTGCAACTTATATCTGGTGTAACAGTAGTGTACATATAAAAAAAAATATTGTCTGTAATAGATTGAATAGCAGTTAGTTGTCTGCCAGCGTGTGTGTCAGGCTCACAGCGTATACTGTGCCCACTTGCCCAGTGCCACCACTCATATCTGGTGTCACAATAGCTTGCATTTAACAAAAAAGAACTAAACTTTTTTGACTGTAATATAATAGCAGTCAGTTTCCTTCACACGTGTGTGTTTCAGGGCCTGCCAGGGCACAGTGTCACACCAGTGCAACTCATATCTGGTGTAACAGTAGTGTACATTTAAAATTTTTTTTTACTGTAATAGATTTAATAGCAGTTAGTTGTCTGCCAGCGTGTGTGTCAGGCTCACAGCGTATACTGTGTCCACTTGCCCAGTGCCACCACTCATATCTGGTGTCACAATAGCTTGCATTTAACAAAAAAAAAACTTTTCTGACTGTAATATAATAGCGGTCAGTTTCCTTCACACGTGTGCATTTCAGGGCCTGCCAGGGCACAGTGTCACACCAGTGCAACTCATATCTGGTGTAACAGTAGTGTACATTTAAAAAAAACAAAAACTATTTTGACTGTAATAGATTGAATAGCAATTAGTTGTCTGCCAGCGTGTGTGTCAGGCTCACAGCGTATACTGTGCCCACTTGCCCAGTGCCACCACTCATATCTGGTGTCACAATAGCTTGCATTTGAAAAAAAAAAACATTTTTGACTGTAATATAATAGCAGTCAGTTTCCTTCACACGTGTGCGTTTCAGGGCCTGCCAGGGCACATTGTCACACCAGTGCAACTCATATCTGGTGTAACAGTAACGTTCATTTAAAAAAAAAAAATTTTTTGACTGTAATAGATTGAATAGCAGTTAGTTGTCTGCAAGCGTGTGTTTCAGGCTCACAGCGTATACTGTGCCCACTTGCCCAGTGCCACCACTCATATCTGGTGTCACAATAGCTTGCATTTAACAAAAAAAAACTTTTTTGACTGTAATATAATAGCAGTCAGTTTCCTTCACACGTGTGCATTTCAGGGCCTGCCAGGGCACAGTGTCACACCAGTGCAACTCATATCTGGTGTAACAGTCGTGTACATTTAAAAAAATAAATACAAATGTTGACTGTAATAGATTGAATAGCAGTTAGTTGTCTGCAAGCGTGTGTGTCAGGCCTACAGCGTCTACTCTGCCAACTTCTGCCAGTGCACAGTGCCACTCATATCTGTTGTCACAGTAGCTTGCACGCATAGTACCACTAATCGAAAAAAAAATGACAGGCAGAGGCAGGCCACCCCGCCGGGGCCGTCGTGGTCGTGGTGCTGTGATTCCCTTTGGCCCTAGAATAATGCCCAGTGTTTAGAGGCCACCTACCCTGAACTCGAAAAGTTCTGAGGACATAGTTGACTGGCTAACACAGGACACCCAATCTTCTACAGCTTCCGCTCGGAACCTTGACGCATCATCCTCCTCCAGCTTAGCTTCGGGCACCTCTCAAGTTACCACTCGCCCGCCTGCCGCCACCACCAACACTAGCACCACAGCCGCTTCACTTGATATGTCAGAGGAGTTATTTACACATCAGTTGGTAGAAATGAGTGATGCGCAAGCATTATTGCCAGAGGATGTAGATAACAGGGATATGTCTCAGTCAGGCAGCATTACACACATGGACGTATGGTGTGATGATGATGATGTTGTACCCGCTGCTGCTTCCTTTTCTGAGTTGTCAGATACAAGTGAAGCGGTTGATGATGATGATTCGTCCGTGGATGTCACGTGGGTGCCCGCTAGAAGTGAAGAAGAACAGGGGGAAAGATCAGATGGGGAGACAGAGAGGAGGAGACGAGTTGGAAGCAGGGGGAGGTCGTCACAAGGAGCTAGTGGCACAGTCAGACAGCATGCATCGGCACCCGGGGTCAGCCAGACAGCACACCAATCAAAGCATGCTGTTGCCACCACCAGAATGCCGTCATTGCAGAGCTCAGCAGTGTGGCATTTTTTTTGTGTGTCTGCCTCTGACAACAGCGATGCCATTTGCAACCTGTGCCAAAAGAAACTGAGTTGTGGGAAGTCCAACACCTACCTAAGTACAACTGCTGTGCGAAGGCACATGATCGCACATCACAAACGCCTATGGGATCAACACATGAGTACAAGCAGCACACAAACTCAAAGCCGCCATCCTCCTCCTGGTCCCGCATCTTCAGCCATGTCAACCACTGCTGTCCTCCTTTCCCCCTCTCAACTATCCGCCACTCCGTCTCTCGCCTTGAGCAGTTCCTGCTCATCTGCCCACAGTCTGGTGTCTGTCAAGGACATGTTTGAGAGTAAGAAGCCAATGTCACAAAGTCACCCCCTTGCCCATAGTCTGACAGCTGGCTTGTCTGAACTCTTAGCCCGTCAGCTTTTACCATACAAGCTGGTGGAGTCTGAGGCGCTCAAAAAATTTGTAGCTATTGGGACACCGCAGTGGAAGGTACCCGGCCGAAATTTCTTTGCACAAAAGGCAATCCCCAACCTGTACTCGATTGTGCACAAGGAAGTAATGGCATGTCTGGCACACAGTGTTGGGGCAAGGGTCCATCTGACCACTGATACCTGGTCTGCAAAGCATGGTCAGGGCAGGTATATCACCTACACTGCGCATTGGGTAAACCTGCTGACGGCTGCCAAGCATGGAATGCGTGGCTCTGCAGAGGAGTTGGTGACACCACCACGACTTGCAGGCAGGCCTGCTGCCACCTCCTCTACTCCTCCTACTACTCCATCCTCTTCCATAACCTCCTCGGTTGAGTCCTCTTCTGCTGCTGCGTCTTGCTCCACATCAACGGCACCCCCCAGCTCCCCAGGTACTATTCCACATCCTGGATACGGCAGTGTCTTGCCGTCTTGGGGTTGACTTGCCTGAAAGCAGAGAGTCACACCGGACCAGCACTCCTGTCCGCTCTGAACGCACAGGTGGATCAGTGACTGACTCCGCACCAACTGGAGATCGGCAACGTGGTTTGTGACAAAGGAAGAAATTTGTTGGTGGCATTGAATTTGGGCAAGTTGACACATGTGCCGTGCATGGCACATGTGTGTAATCTGATCGTACAACGCTTTGTGCATAAGTACCCAGGCTTACAGGACGTCCTAAAGCAGGCCAGGAAGGTGTGTGGCCATTTCAGGCGTTCCTACACGGCCATGGCGCACTTTTTAGATATCCAGCGGTGAAAGAACATGCCAGTGAGGCGCTTGATTTGTGACAGCGCGACACGTTGGAATTCAACACTCCTAATGTTCGACCGCCTGCTGGTATCAGATATTACTGTAGGTGAAAGCTTAGGATCCAGTGATCATCAGTCAGTGTGGTTTAATATAAGAACAGTGACTGAGTCACACCACACAAAAACAAAAGTTTTAGACTTTAGAAAAACAGACTTTTCTAAAATTAGAATATGTGTAAAGGAGTCATTATCAGACTGGAGCAATTTAAATGGAGTCCAAAAGAAATGGGATTATTTAAAAGTTGCACTACTGAAGGCAACAGAAAATTGCATTAGGCTTGTCAGTAAAAGCAAAAAATTCAAGAAACCACTGTGGTACTCCGCAGATGTGGCCAAAATAGTAAAAAAACAAAAAGTTAGCATTTAGTAATTATAAAAAAACCCAGAGTGAGGAAGACAGAATGACCTATAAGATTAGGCAGAAAGAGGCTAAACAAGTTATAAGAGCTTCCAAATCACACACAGAAGAGAAAATAGCACAGTCAGTAAAAAAGGGGGGCAGAACTTTTTTAAGATATATAAATGAGAAAAGAAAAGTAAAACAAGGATTAGTCAGATTAAAAACAAAAGAAGGAAGGTATGTAGATGAGGATAAAGGTCTAGCTGACTGCCTCAATGAATATTTTTGTTCGGTATTTACAGATGAAAATGAAGGAAAGGGACCTCAGTTAAGAAAAAGGATAAATGAGTCATTTATTACATGTGGGTTTACAGAGGAAGAGGTTCTATTTCAACTGTCAAAAGTAAAGACAAATAAGTCAATGGGACCTGATGGAATACACCCAAAGCTATTAAAAGAGCTTAGTGGTGTACTAGCAAAACCATTAACAGATTTATTTAACCAATCATTGATAACAGGAGTAGTCCCAGAAGATTGGAAGTTAGCGAATGTTGTGCCCATTCACAAGAAAGGTAATAGGGAGGAGTCGGGCAACTATAGGCCAGTAAGCCTTACTTCAGTAGTGGGGAAAGTGATGGAAACCATGTTAAAGGATAGGATTGTTGAACATCTAAAAACACATGGATTTCAAGATCAGAGACAACATGGGTTTACTTCAGGGAGATCATGCCAAACTAATCTTATTGATTTATTGGGTAACTAAAATTATAGATCAGGGTGGTGCAGTAGACATTGCTTACCTAGATTTCAGTAAGGCTTTTGACACTGTTGCACATAGAAGGCTTATCAATAAACTACAATCTTTGAGTTTGGATTCCAATATTGTTGAATGGGTAAGGCAGTGGCTGAGTGACAGGCAACAGAGGGTTGTAGTCAATGGAGTATATTCGAAGCTTGGGCTTGTCACCAGTGGGGTACCTCAGGGATCTGTACTTGGACCCATTCTCTTTAATATTTTTATTAGTGATATTGCAGAAGGTCTTGATGGTAAGGTGTGTCTTTTTGCGGATGATACTAAGATATGTAACAGGGTTGATGTTCCAGGAGGGATAAGCCAAATGGCAAATGATTTAGGTAAACTAGAAAAATGGTCAGAGTTGTGGCAACTGACATTTAATGTGGATAAGTGCAAGATAATGCATCTTGGACGTAAAAACCCAAGGGCAGAGTACAGAATATTTGATAGAGTCCTAACCTCAACATCTGAGGAAAGGGATTTAGGGGTGATTATTTCTGATGACTTAAAGGTAGGCAGACAATGTAATAGAGCAGCAGGAAATGCTAGCAGAATGCTTGGTTGTATAGGGAGAGGTATTAGCAGTAGAAAGAGGGAAGTGCTCATGCCATTGTACAGAACACTGGTGAGACCTCACTTGGAGTACTGTACACAGTACTGGAGACCCTATCTTCAAAAGGATATTGATACCTTAGAGAGAGTTCAAAGAAGGGCTACTAAACTGGTTCATGGATTGCAGGATAAAACTTACCAGGAAAGGTTAAAGGATCTTAACATGTATAGCTTGGAGGAAAGACGAGACAGGGGGGATATGATAGAAACATTTAAATACATAAAGAGAATCAACACAGTAAAGGAGGAGACTATATTTAAAAGAAGAAAAACTACCACAACAAGAGGACATAGTCTTAAATTAGAGGGACAAAGGTTTAAAAATAATATCAGGAAGTATTACTTTACTGAGAGGGTAGTGGATGCATGGAATAGCCTTCCAGCTGAAGTGGTAGAGGTTAACACAGTAAAGGAGTTTAAGCATGCGTGGGATAGGCATAAGGCTATCCTAACTATAAGATAAGCCCAGGGACTAATGAAAGTATTTAGAAAACTGGGCAGACTAGATGGGCCGAATGGTTCTTATCTGCCGTCACATTCTATGTTTCTATGTTTCTATGCTCCAACAAGAAAAAGGCGTTAACGAGTATTTGTATGACCGGGGTGCTTGGATAGCCTCTGCGGAGATTTTTATATATATATATATATATATATATGTATATATATATATAAAAAATAAATAGTAGGTCCATATTCCATAATATTTCTATATACAACATTGCTCATTTTCAAATATGGCAAAGTAAGTCGTAACCAAAGGTCATATAACTATCTTCAGTAGTAAAAAAAACTGCTTTGGGTACAATCAATGAATTCAAGTCTATGTTTAACATCTGCTATATGGCATTTTAATGTTACACTAGCATGGCTTTAGAGAAATGTATAAAACATCATGAGGAAGTATGAAGCGAACAGATGGTACAGTGAGACTAGAAGCTACACGTCCCAGTAGACTTAAAAAAAGAGTATACATCACCTTGCTATTAGAAAGAGTAAAACTACCTTTATTTATTTTTGCTTAAAAATAAAAGATGAAAACAAATCTAAAAATACATAATGTAATGTACAGCTGCACTAATCTTTATTTATATCGTTTAGTATTCCTTTTTAGATTTTTTTTAATCTTTTATTTTTAAGTTAAAGGAACACTATAGTCACCTAAATTACTTTAGCTAAATAAAGCAGTTTTAATGTATAGATCATTCCCCTGCAATTTCACTGCTCAATTCACTGTCATTTAGGAGTTAAATCTATGATTGACAGAGCCTGCATGAAAAAAAAACTGGTTTCACTTTCAAACAGATGTAATTTACCTTAAATAATTGTATCTCAATCTCTAAATTGAACTTTAATCACATACAGGAGGATCTTGCAGGGTCTAGCAAGCTATTAACATAGCAGGGGATAAGAAAATCTTAATTAAACAGAACTTGCAATAAGGAAAGCCTAAATAGGGCTCTCTTTACAGGAAGTGTTTATGGAAGGCTGTGCAAGTCACATGCATGGAGGTGTGACTAGGGTTCATAAACAAAGGGATTTAACTCCTAAATGGCAGAGGATTGAGCAGTGAGGCTGCAGGGGCATGTTCTATACACCAAAACTGCTTCATTAAGCTAAAATTGTTCAGGTGACTATAGTGTCCCTTTAATAAAAAAAAAAAATATATATATATATCATTTTACATCTGCATCACTGGACTAATATAGCTACAATCTGTACTATACTATACCTTAAGATAGAACTTGACTTTTTTGAAATTAATCCTTCTCTAATCATAAACGACTCATCTAACATGTTAAGTCTTTGGAAACGACAAACACTATTTTCTTAGAGAAAATGTTCTCTATTGCGTTACATTTCTTTTATCTGTTCTATTTTCACATTGTTGTAACTTTTATAAATGTAGAGATTATTTCAATTTATGGACTTGTTATTGGAGGTAATCTAAAAGAGACTAAATATGGAGTTGCAGTTACAATAAATGATTTTGGAACATGGAAGTGGAATAGCAATATTTTAGTAACTGCTAGTTTAACATCTCAAAATGTGATCAGATGACAATCTGGAATTTTTCGGTTTCAACTATTGTGGCAATTATTTGTATTTGTACGCACCTAATCTACTGCGTTTAAGAAATTGTTGGTGATTTATAAATAATAAAAAATATTGAAAAGTGCCAGGCACTAAAGTGCTAAAGTGAGTATTGTCAAGAGTTCAAAGTGAATTTCAAATTTTACCCTGGAAACATGAATGGAAAACATTTTCAAACATCGAGTTGAAATTTTGAACTTGAAATTTACTTTGAATTCCTGACAATTCTTACTTTAGTAAATAACCCTGTATTTGTTTATCATATTTGTCTTAGGTAATAACAACTGTAGTGCAAGATTAACATTGTAAGAGTCTCTTGCTCATGGTTATTTTAACCATATGTATTTATTTATATTACATGATATTTCTCCCTCACCCTTATAATCCTACCCACTTAGATTTTAATATTCTGTTTTAATTGTTTTAATGTTTTTTCCTTATATGATTGCAACTTAATTTTCCTAAATAATCCCCAAAAAACTATAATGCATACCACTTTTATGCACAGTATGCTGTTGCCAAACAGCTAATGGCAGCACGTGACCCCTTCTTGCAGCCTATGTCTCGTCCTAAGCCCGCCCATCCGTTCTCCTCCATTGTGGTATAGTAGTGCCAATAGCCGAAATTCATGTATTCTGGGAGAACGGACCTGGCACAGCTTCCACAACAGCAGACCTGATTAGATGCTAGGGATCACGCGCAAAAGATCATACATGAGCCATGACGAGGAAGACATTTCCATACTTATAACTATACAGAGGGTTGGGCCTACATTTGTGCCCAAAGAGAGATGATCAAAGACATGCTAACAGTCCTTGACTGCCAATGAAAGCTCACTGGAAAACTGCCAACAAACAGTATGCTAGCAGAGGAGCAGAGGTAAATGAGGCAACCAAACCCAGCTAACACCATCACAGAGACTAGCAAGCTCATCAGCGCTTTATAAATACCACTACTAATAATAATAATAATAATAATCTATATCTCAGCATTAGTTGTCCCCCAACAGCTTGACTGCAAGGTCAAGATAAGAGAGAAACAACATTGTCCACTAGGGAGACTAAGACTGGAAGCCAAGATAAAGGCAACATGTAAGGCAGTTAGTAGGTTTGATTAATTTCACAGAGGTGGAAAGATTAATGTTAGATGTAAATCTGAGGAAATATGCCCATATCAGAGACTCTGAAAACATCTGAGCAGATACATCAGAGGAGAAGAAGCAAATATATTAAGTATCCTGGGTAAGAGAATATCCACCAAAGACCCACCCAGAGCTGAGAAAGAAGCACCACATAACACCTAGGATCAGGCATGCTCCCAGAACAGGAACCAGTCACCACCAGAGTTGAACATATCCAATAACGAGTATCCCACATGTAGAGTTGGTCAGCTCCAGGATCCATACCTACTGGATAAAGAAACTAACAATGCTACATAAATGATCCAGCTACTAGCAACAGTGACTGGCTAACACTACTGGTTAGTGTTAGCCTTGTCACTTCACCAATGGAACTCCACCATGTAACTACAGATCAATTACCTGTCTCCCCACAGCAGTGAAGTTTTTTGTAAAGTTATCATAGCCTACAAGATCAATGGGCATATGAGACAATACATGAGCAATACAAAGAAGGGGCAGAGGCTCAAAACACAAGCTGCTGGTCGACTAAGCAGTCACACAAGATTCCAAGACCAGACAGACCAATCTGTGCACATTCTGGATTGACTGCAAGAATGCCTATTACACAATGCGCCATACATGGATATTGGAATAAAAAGAGAAAGTTAGGAGCTAGAAGGTACAACGCTCTACCTAACCCTATGGTGAAGGCAAACCTTCTTTTCCAGAATAGGTAGAAGGAATAACCAGTAAGGCTTGTGTATCCAAAATAAAACAATTTATTAAACAAAATATATTAAAAACAAATATAATATATGGATACTTGTCCAACAATTGTAGTCTGGTTCTCTAAGATGCGTTTCGCCCGGTCCATTGGGCTTTTTCAATTAGAGTTTCTTCTTCCTTGTTTACCTTTGCTTTTAAATCACCGTCTTCGTCTTCATTGTTTCCCACCTCCTGTTCTGCACCAGTTGCAAGTGCGGCTGATGACGTTGCTGATCATCCGGCTGATTTCCATTATTGAGGCAGAAGTGACGTCTTTTCCGATCACTTCCGGCTTCTTCCATAACCATTTTTCTTATGGGAATATTCTTTCCAAAGCATTGCTGTGTATCATGGTACCGGATTTCCTGTTTTGGCCATTTTTAGTGTTGTCATCTTCTATATTGCCGTTCTTTCATATTAAGACATAGTTCTGGAATTCAGTCTCATTTCATGGGTCCATGATCTGTACCCAGAAGTGATATATTCCATTTGGGGGTATATATTATGTGGAGAAACATAACAGAAAAAAACAAAAGAAGAGATTAAGACATATCATGACATAAATAGATTCCTACTGAGGAATTGCTGATCAGATTTATTGAAAAAAAACATATGTATTATGTGCTTAATAGGTAAGTAAGTATATATATATATATATATATATATATATATATATATATACTAAATGGAGAAATTAATACATATATTAAAAAGTAGTAGTGAAGGTAGACAGCACTCCACGGACTCCAATCTTCAAATAAAATATAACTTTTATTGCTCCAAGATTAAAAGATTCAACGTTTCAGTCTGGATAACCAGACTTTCATCAGGACCACATCATCAGGATATTAAAAAGTATATATGAATTTTAAAAATCCAATGGTTAAGTAAAATGAATTTGTTAAATAAAAATAATATTCTATCTAGAAGCCACATATATTTAAAACATCACCCAAAACATACATATCCTCAATAAGTAGTATAAAAAATCCTAAATACAAGATGTACAAAATTCCAAACAGACCAAAAATGGCTATTCACCCCTATTATTTTAAAAATATATATTAAGATCGAATTTCAAATATTGTCCAATGTAAGTTGTTTTTAAAACATATAATAGGTATTTCTCCTCTCATTTTACTTTTTTGGGACATCTTATAAATAGCCTTTATAAAAATTGATATAACTCAAAGTCGCTATTTAATCCAAAGGGTAGGAATGAGTTTAGGTTAAAGATCCATCTCATTTCAGCTTTCCCCATTGCTTGTGTTAGATCCTCTCCCCTCCAATTGGTGTTAACCCTTTGTATTCCCAAAAAATGAATCTGGCTAGGGTCAATAATATGTTTTATTTTAAAATGATATGATAGGCTATGCTTTTCAAATCCATATTTTATGTTCCGGATATGTTCTTGTATCCTAACCTGTAGGCTTCTTGTTGTTCGTCCCACATATATTAGTCCACATGAACATACCATAATATAGATTATTCTATTGGTATGACAAGTAATTATATATTTTATCGGTAAAGTATCTTTATCTTTTTTTGGGTGAGTACATTTTTCCAAAAATCTTTTTTCATACTCGTGCAAGCACCACATATACCACATCGTTGAAAACCCGTTAAATAATTTGGAGTGGTTTTAGGTTTAAGTGGCTATGTACTAATAGTTTTTTAAACTTGGCACCCCACTACAAATTATAGACGTTTTTTTCTGGAAGTATGGAATTAAGATTAGCATGTCTTTTTTAAATTAGCCAATATGTATTAAAAATCTTTTTAATATAATAACTTTTACAGTTAAAATCACAGATAAATGAAAGTTGATTGTTCCTATTTGAAATGTCTTGTTTATTCTTACATAGCAGATGTTCTCTATTCTCTAGACTAGCTTCCTGATGGGCCTTTTTGTAATAGCTCTTTACTATATCTTTTATCCTTAAAATCTTCTAAAACTTTTGTTGCCTGGTTCTGGAATATTTCTTCATCTGTACAATTAAGTTTTAATCTTAATAATTGTGATTTTGGTACATTCAACAGCCACGAGAAGAAATGGCAGCTGCCTTCCTCCACGTAGCTGTTGACATCAACCTGTTTGAAGAAGGTTTTAGTTTTGATTCTTCCTTCTTCTATATATATATATATATATATATATATATATATATATATATATATATATATATATATATATTCTTAGATCCAGAAAGTTAACATTAGTTTGGCTGATCTCACTCATTAAGACACTTCCTCACCCTTTACCACAGATCACCTTTTCAAAGTACTATGGGTATTGGAATGTTTAGCTCTATACACGGTCATTAAGACACAAAGAATACACATATAGGTTCAAGAGTGGAGTTACCATCAGCCAATACCTCTATACGGACAACATCAAGCTGTATGCCAAGAGTGAGCAGGTCATTGACTTCCTAATCCACCAGACTAGGGTATACAGCAAGGACACTGGAATGTCATTCACCTAAGTGTTTGTGAATGATCACAAGAAGAGGGAAGATGACCATAAGGCCAAATAGGAGAGCAGCTACAAGTACCTGAGAAAACACAACACATGGAAACGATGAAGAAGAGACAAGGGGGATAGCAACATCCAAGTACCTAACTAATGAGTGTTCTCTTATTTAAGGGAACACCAAAGCATTGCCACCAACAAGTACGTTTCTTGAAGGGCGGGTATAGCCCACTTAAGGTTTGCATCTGGATTATTAGCACTAGGAATGGATCGCACAGCCTCCCAGCACAAATACAGGCCCTGCCTGACTGCAGTAGGCAGACATTCATCCCCTTCTCCTTTTTCTGGTTCCTCACCTACTTTATTCCGTTATGCTAGTGCCAATATGAGAAGATGCTATATAATGTCCTTGAATTCCAATACTATATCATAAGCACCCAGTGTGAATTAGTTTATGGCACCAACAGTGTTTTCAGCAGTATTATATATTTGTGCTTCTGTATCTTGCCTGTAACTCATGCTCAAAACTTTTGTCTCACATGTTGTCAAATTTAAATAAAGAATTATTCAAGTAAAAATAATTTAACAGATATTCAACACTGACGCATTTCACATTGGGTAGCTTAATCAAAGTGCAAGACCCCTTCTGCAGTCAAGCTCTTATACACTCAGTTATTGTACTGAAATTGAAATTCACAGTGTTTTCATAACTCTTGCAAGACTTAGGCACTCAGAAGTGATTTGCAATCGGAATTAAGAGAAATGCCAAATTCATCTGACGTCTTTACTTTCTCATGTAAGTAATTACAGAAGTCCATGATGGCTAGTTATTATGTAGAAAAAAACATTTATTGGCTATTTGCAGCCATTTATGGATTAAAAAAAAAGTTTAATAGAAATTTAACAATAAAACTATTGGTATTGTGCTAAACACCAACTAGAACTAGCGTAAAGAAAAAAATATATTTCTTAGACTTGTATGTAGAAGAAGAGACAATAATGAGAAAGACGCTATTCAAATAAGTGCATGTTAATAATCCTACAGGCTATCTAAAAAATCGATTTATATAACTGCAGATAAACTGCACATAACTGGACATGTTTCAATAAATAGAAAAAATTATTACAAAATCATAGCTAAATAGAAAATACATCCGCATCAAAACTAAGAGAGAAAAGTGACATGCCAACCTTAGCTATTATTCTTGATACAATAATAAACACACAAAAAATACAAAATAAAAAAGTTTAGATGCACATAATGGATAATATCACAGAAGTTAATCTATAAAACAAAATCTGGGGAAAAAAAACAATATTTAAAACTCCCAATTTAAAACAAAAGCACAAACATTGCATCAAAATAAATCAAATTCATTGAGATTATTTTTATTATAGCCTAATTCATTGGGATTATTTTTATTTTAGCAAACCAAAAAGGGTTTGAATAATGTAATATGTATAATATATGTAGCAATAAAAAAACAAGGAAACCAAGGATAAAATAAAAGACCTTACAGAGTGTAACAAGGAATGTAATATATCTGTTGGAATGCCCTTGTTGGTTACAATATCTTTGAAGGACAGTGAGAAAAAAAAAATTAAAAAAAAAATTAGGAGAGCACTGTAGAAACATCATACAAGGTTAAAAAAATCCTGCTTTTTCTCAACATTTTATAAAACATAACAAAAATCTATAATACCTTTAATGTTGTGATATTTCAAAATGCTTACTGAAGAGGAGGGAACATGATTAAAACATTATCAAAAACAGATGCAGTGGCTATGTCATTTTAAATTATTAACAAGAACAGTCTTAAATATAGAGTTTAGTCAATTGTCCTCCAGTTTATTTCCTCTAAAAAAATAAAATAAAATAAACTTAAAAATGCTATTCTCAGAATTAACCTCATAAGACATCTGTATCTAATTCTTCATTTAAACCTTTTTGATTACAAGTATCCATATCCAATGTATAACTGCATTTAGTCTCTGCCTTAAGCACAGCTAAGCATCTTCCTTTTCAATACCCATCACAGGTTACCTGGGTTGGAATTATGCATGGATTTCAAATGGTGAGATATACAATTTACAGATTAAGGAACAACGCACACAAAATAAATAAATACAAATATACAGTTTCAAATTTCACAAAGCTACTTAAAATAACCAATTTTAGCAAACAAATATGGGGTTCAGTTACCCGATATAGCCATATTGTGTTAAGCTCATCACTACGTAACAGTACCCCAATATCGATGGGTCCTACACTAATATTAATAAAAATAAAGATGGTTGGTACTGACAAAATTTGGTAGGTGCCAAAATAATTTTTAGGTTTGGTGCTTCATTAAACGTGACCATGGGTTTGAAAAACAGAATATTAAAGCCAAAAGTCCTATAGTAAACAACACTATATTTATTTAAAATACCTATGATGTCATCATAACATCTATTAAACTTGGTCACAAAGAATAGGCCGTAACACTATCTCCCAATGTTTCCTACTGATTTTATATGCAAATTGGACAAATTGGACAGGAGTGTGCATAGGATAATTTACCTAATTCATCTAAAATGGAACAAAAGTAAGTCAGAGAAACATGACTTATTTATAGCATAACCTACTGTATCCCTAGGATGGGGTATTGCATTGCAAATTCTATCAATTACATTTGACATAAGCACTTAAGTAGGCTGGGATTATACTGGGATTATAGCCTTTGGCAAAGATGCCTCTGCCACAAGCTTGTGGAGGAGCATGCTGGCTAGCCTTCAACCCAAGGACTATGGGCCATGTAAAAGACATGCTAAAAGACTTGGTTTGTAGGATTTCCCTGTATGGTTCGGGAATCAAACAAACTCACGAACTAAGGACCACCCGGATGCTTGTTAAGTCCTATTGACACCTTTTAACGATTCACACCTCAGCTGAACTTCCATCATTGCCTACATTCAGTTCTTTACATCTTGGAAGGACACTGTTCGGTGGAAATGTTCGAATGGATCGGGTGAACATGTTCCACATTACAACTATGGACTACGTTCAGTAGTTTGTTCGTTTTTATACTCCCGAAATTGACCGACCATGGTCGGTCAAAAGTTGACTGCCATAGAAAATGGCAAATCACTGAACCGATCTGAGTGATTTTTTTTATATGTTGGTCACTCAGATCGGAGCTACCCAAAGATGTGACTCTTGTGGGGTTTCCATGGATTTTGGCTGTACTTTTGGGGTGTTTGGAAATTTTATGTTTTTCTGTGCCTGGAGATTATTGACTTTGTACAGTTCCAGACTCAATTATCTCTCAGGCTCAGGGGAGGAGTTTACTGAATGTAAAAATTTTAAGTGCTTGCCTTCATTAAAGAAACTACATGCCAGCATTAACCCTTGGATCATGTGTAGGGGTAATGCTATACTGCTCTTATAAAGCTATACCTGCTATACTCTCTGGAGGAGAGGTCTACCCACTGGAAGCTGGATCCAGGACTTGGGTTCAGGGTGAGAGGAGATGGCGAGACCCCAGCCAAGCTGCGGCGGCTAGGGTTTGGAAGTGCTTATAGTGTCCCGGTGAAGTTCTAATGGTAGCTCGGTGATCACTAGGAAGCGAGTTTGGCGGAGGCACCCAGGTGGGTTACCAGGAAGTCCGCCACATAGCCCTTACCAAGGAATCTGTTCTTTAAAGAACAGTCTTATTTTTTAAAATCAGCCAAAAGGGTACAAGTTCTCCTGATTCTAATAAATTAGCTTACGGGTACATTGTCTATCCATTGTGGGGGGTGATGACTACCTACCTACCTGGACATACCTATGCACATTGACTTTCTTTTGGATTTCAAATATGTCCTAAGTTTCTGCCATGCCTTGTTGCCCTCATGAAAGCTTCTTCAGGCAGTCAGCAATTAGAGAGCATGGGCCCTGCAGCATTGCAACCTACTCCAGGATTAAAGAGACATACACTTTATTTATTTTTTTACTGTCAACTTAATAAATATCATCATCATAGGAAATCTCCATTTCAAAAGACCACCAAATTTAGAGTGGCAGAGCATTGAGAAGTGAAAAAGAATACTTTTTGGAAAACTAGTTGGAAAAAGTAACCAGAAGTGATAAATTCGTTACATTGCAGAAAAAAATGATAAGTAAGTAGGGCATAGAATACCGGTTATAACATAAAAAAAAAACATGAGATGAAAAAAAAACTTTCATATTTAATAAATGGTGCCAAATATTTACAGAAAATGTGATGGGCCTGTCTGTGACACTTTGATACATCTTGCCCATCGTACTTAGTGATGGGATCGAGTGGATCCATAGATATGATGATACCAGCCCATATTGCTGGCATTCTGTTGAAAGGATAGCTTTGTTCTCTATGGTTGAGCCTACAATAAATTTTCATTATCTGTATTATATATCCAACTGAATTTCATTAAACCAGTGTGTACAATTCACTTGTTAATTATTTTGTCATATATATTTAATAAGTATACTCTACAAACTGGTAAATAATTTACATACATCTCCTAGTAATGAAATACATATTTAATATCCATACAATGTCAATACTAGAAGTGATAATTAATAATTACTAAGGGAATATTGTAAGATAGCATTGTTTAGCAAAATGCCAGAATGGTTGATGTTAAAACCAAAAAATTAATTAGTCATTGAGTGCATATTGAAACGTAAACAGTTATTTAATAGAAAATAACAGTTATTTAAGCAATCAAAGTAACATATAATTACAACAAATTTGACTGGTAAAATGTGCAGGGGCAGTCTTTAAGAATCTGAATTTTATTTTTAATTCATATATTTAAAAATCATGGCTTAGCAGATCCCGTCAAAGAATTGTGTTACTATAGAAATAAAATCATTCATATCACTCACACAGTATAAATATTGGCTATAACTGGGATTAACATGCCTCAGGACCGGTGCATATAATCTGAAGGATTAAAGGTGTATTATCCATTTTGATCAGCTAGGGAGAGACAAAATATTCCCAAAAGGCAAAGCCCTATGTTGACCAAGTACGTGAGGCTGAGAAGGCTTGTATGGTTAGCTGGACATTCCTGATGGACATAATCTCATACTTGGGATTTTGTAAACTCAAAAAAGATAGAAAGGTTTTTATGCTAGACCAAGTTCAAAGCTCATGTTTCCTGGAATGATTGGTGCTTACCTCCCAATTGTCCCTATTTAGGAGCAGCAGTCCTTATTTGAGTTCAAATCCCTCTTTCCCTCTTTTCTAAGAGCTCTTTATTGTTGGTGTGTCTGAGTGTATAACAGAGCTCCACGGCAATAATACTCACAGTAAGGTGTCTTTAAACTACAATAAATGTGTGTGGAAATCAGCCTGTGTAAAACAAATACATTGTTCTAGTTCTAAATTACATTTTAGTTGGATAAATTGTCATTAGTAAGTCTCCTATAAATGCTCAGAACAGCCCCTCCCCTGGCTGCACGCCCTTCATCAGATTCCTGAAAATTAAAATATACATCTTTGTCTCTCTTTGGCAGATATGGAAGTGACACATTCAAAAAACTGCAAGATGAAGATGCATTCAAGCACAACTGTTACAAATTATCCTGGGTGAAACCTTAGCAAGAGACAATAAGGGAATGGGATCAAATCCAAAATGTTATGAAAGGATTAGTGCTGACAACACTTTCATAGTGATTGTTGAAAACTAAGTAGCATTGCTTCACCACTCGCTTAAAAGAAGGAACTGTCAATTGCTGGAGATCTGCTTAGAAGAATAAAAATAAAAGAAATACCCAAATATAAATAGGAAGAATAGAGTATAGTTTATTGAACCCCTTAAGGACACATGACGGAAATATTCCGTCATGATTCCCTTTTATTCCAGAAGTTGTGTCCTTAAGGTGATAAAAATTGCCTTGCAGCTTACAGGGACACTTATTTACATTATCACACTTTTTATATTAATAATATGTAACCCTGTGAAGTTACACAGGCTGCATTATCTGAAATGCCCAGTAGATGGCACATGGCCCCAGTATGTTGTTAATAAAACATTGAGCATTGATCACATGACTTGCTGAAATCAGTGGGAGGAGTGTGGCATCATCAGTTCCTGGGAGGATTTCCTGCACAGCTCTGGGGAAGGAGGGCCAAAAAGGATTCTAGAAGGATGACATGCTGAGCTGAAATGGAGGACATGTGAGAGACTGTAAAAAGAGATGGAACCTGGCAGAGAGAACTTGTTTCACCCAAGATCACACCAGATGAGAGAGGGACCTGCTGGCAAAGACAAGCATTGAGCCCAGACGTTTGGTGAATCCAGTGAGAGGAGACTGCTACTGACTACCTGGTTAATTGTGTTGTGAGGGTAAGCCAAATCTCTCCCTGTATCACCACAGGGCACCTGTCTTCTCACTCACAGTAAAGACTGAGGTCCCGTACAGACATTACACATCTGAGGCTGTGTCAGTGACTCTGTGGAGCAGGACTTATTAGAGCCCCAACTCTCCTATGTGCACCAACGGCCGCTAGGGCGAAGATAAGGGGGTGGGACGCAGGTGTGCTGGTGGGTGAGTGGGAAAAATCACATTTGCATTGTTATCTGTTACGCCATTGTATTTTCCTATGTGTGTCGGTTCAATTGTTATTTACCATATAAAGTTAGTTCCAGTTATGCTGTGTCAGTCTTATTGCACCAAGTATGTTCCCAGTGGGACCCCACATCCCTACCCCGGATGTTCCACTGGGTGGAGGCGCTGCCGCAGACATGTACCCCAGCTCCCAGATAGCGGAGGCTCAGGATCCGCCTGTCAGGCATAGTGAATTAACTAGGTTTAAGGACCCCAAAGACACTAGGGGGCATCCCCAAAACCCCGTTACAATAAATTATACAAGTGGGAAACAATCATATTTAATTGTTAAAGTCGTCATTATAATTTCAAATCTCCTTTAAAACATATCATCATTTTTAGGATTACCCTATTTCAAATCATGTTCTCCTGCCTCTAAAGTGCTAAGGAGTTTTTATTGCAGTTTACAATTGTTTTTAAATCTAGTATAAATGTAGTTATAAGAAAGTAGCACAAAAAGGATTTACAGCACCAAATGGACCAAAGTGAGATAAAACTCACAATTTAATTTTAACAGAGCTGGATTGGAGTAAGATAAATCAAAGAAGACTGGTACTCAATTCTTGTGCAACCTTTAATCTTATCATGTTCTTTGGCTAGATACAAAAAAAGTAATCTGTTCTTTGGACATATTTAACAAAGTAGTTAACAGTCCTTTTTATAGGAAATGGTAAGATAAAGGAACATTTTCAAAAAGAAAAGTATTAAAGAAACAATAATGCTTTCAAGGAAATCATTCAATGTTTAGAACCTGGAAGACAGGCCAGATCACTAGAAAAACACAACCAACAGTGATAAATTATGTCGCTCTGCGTAAAAAGACACACTTTCAGTACCTTGACCAAAAAAAAGAAAGAAAGATCAAATGCAAGTTATAACATGTAAGGAAATGTTTACCCAGCTTTTAAGTGGGCTGGTCTCCTTGGCCACCAAAACTGAGTGGTCACATGTTTGACAGCTGTTGGGGAATTGGTAAGGGAGTGCAAAAGTAGAGGAAAATGTGCTCACAGAGGTCCACGTACTTATTTTCTTCAATATATAAACTGAAACTGGGACCAGATACCAGATGAAGACTGAAGACAGGGAGATGTAGTGAGGCAAGGGTTGACAAGATATTGGTGTGTGAGAGGTTAGGGGGGGGGGATGGGTAATGGAGATTAGGTTTTGGATGGCGGGGAACCTTGGAAGAGAAGATGGAGAAACACTGGAGAGAGAATGGAAATGGAATGATGAAATTAGACATTGAAGGGTTACGAGATTCTCTGAGAGAAGGGGGCATGAGAAACTAGGAAAGGATGGAGGAAGGTTAAGGCGAGATGAATATGCAAAAGGAAATAGGAGATCTTTTTCTTCATTATGGAAAAACAGCACTTGCCCACCACATGATGGTTAAATACATGTTCTTTCTAATTTCCAATGCACATAGTCTTTCCATCCAGCCATACTGTGAAGGTGACTTGACACTGTAAAAGGAGAGATGAGATGAGAAAGGAAAATGACGTGAACATGGGGAGAGGGAGATGAGGGGACCACAGAAGGAGAAAATTAACAGATACCATGGGAGAATAGATTATGTAAAACTGGAGAGGAGGAGGTGTAATGAGACTGAGGAGGAGTAAGTGAAGAGGCAGGAGGTGATAGGAGATGGGGAGAGGCTGGGGAAGACAAAGAGATTAAGTAAGTAAAGTTGAGGAGGCCAATGTAAAGTAACTCACAAACCAAGATGTCAATAAACCGGTCTCCAGTAACAACCCCTGTGTTTTTCTTCATGCACATTTTGCAGAGTGTACCCCCACCCCATAACATTTCCTTTTTTTCGTTAATCTGTATATTTCATCCAGTAATTTTTCCTCTCTTAACCATATTCCAATGTTTATTTTTCCACATCACATACACATTTCTGTTAAACTGTGTGCCATGTAGTGATGTTGTTTTCCATCTACAGAATATACAAATGTTTTTTACCACTGTTTTTCCTGCTTGTACTCATACCTAAATGTGTTTCCCTCCTATGTAGTCCTTCTTTCCTTTACATCTCCCCAATTTTTTTTTGCTATGGCTATGCTTACCACTCAGTGTTTTCTTCCCTTGTCCATCTCTCATTTATTTTTTCTTAGGGTGCTCATCAACCAATGTTTTCCACTATTTGCATATGTAACACCTTACCCTCCCTGCCAAATTATTTTGTCTAAAAGTCTAAATTATTTGTGATGTGTATAGGATCATGAATTCAATCATCAATTCTACTTGAAATATATTTGTTTATTGTTGCCAGGCAACAGCATTTTTTTGTTCAGTTCTCATCAGCTTGCCAAAAATGTTATAGTGATATAATTTGGGATACTATGAATTTTAATGATTTCTAATAAAATGTTTAATTTTACAAACCTTAAATATTCAAAAGAACATCTGGAATAATATGGTTTAAATCAGAACAAACATTTTGGTTATTACACAGCTAGTGGTTCTATGAACAGTCTCTGCCAAGTTGTATTCGCTCCCATAGACAGTGGGGCTCAGGACACAACATGCTCAGAGGTCAAATTTTCTGTTCGGTCATGGTCTTCTGCAAAGGGTCAACTCCCCAGAAGGCATTGTCCCAACTAAAGAAACAGCCTGTGAAAATGAAAGCCTTCAACCCTTGCTTGATAGTAGTGATGGACATTCCGTTATCATAGGACTTGTTTGCGATCTTGTCTTGAAGTTGCAATCTGTCACTATTTAAAACAGCTAGTACTGGATGATTTTGCTGCACAGTGCCACCAGGTTTGTTGCTGCATTTTTGTAGCTTATAGCTAATAGAAGCAGCCACTACAGATGCCACCCATTCGCATATTAGCAAAGAAACACACATCTAACCATGTGCCCTTCACCCTGTGTGGCAAGTAGCGATGGGGAACTTGTGGCTGGCCAGTAAAAATTTGTGACAGGGTTGGAACAAAATTTTTGGTTTCGAAAGAATGTACAGGTATTTAACTTGTGTTAACCTATTTAGTCCAAGCCAGCTGCTGGTGTCAATATTTTTGGCTTTAGTGGCAGTTGATAATCAGTAGCAACAGGGTTGTAAATCATTTGGAATAGTAACGTTTTCCATAGAAAATAGGGGGAGCCAGTAGCCTCGATCTAGCGATTGACTTTTATTATTAGCAGTCAGGAATTCCGTGTCACTACTATTAAAATGTTGCAGTCAGTAACCAACTTCTACTCAATAAATAGCAACAGGTGTGGTACTTCACAGCAACTGGTAGATAAAAAGTAGAAACAACATTGTAAATAAATCCTTAGTTGCCAATATCACACACACAAAATATGCAGCAAAGCATGTATTCCATTAACTTGAACCTGTCATGACAGATTTATGTTTGCAGTTTTAACCATCTGGCTCGACTCATATTCTACAATGTTATACTCATGTTTCTACCCTCAATACTGTTAAAAGTTCATAAACGTTTTTTTCAATTATCCCTGTCTTCTGCTGTGTGCATCAATCGTCTTTCAGTGGGTGTTACACTTGCTGCACAACAAACCTCTCCTATATACCCCTGTTTGTGAAGCACACACTTTCTTCCCATAACAGGTTAAAAATCCCCAACACTTTATGTTGGCTTTGTGCAAATTAAAATGTATCTGTTCCTTCTATCCCCATTCTCAGACTGCTTGTCTAAAGCTGCTGCAATAAATTACTCTGGATGTTTCTCTCCTCTCTACATGCTAGCTGCTGGTGCTGCTCTGACACAGAGCCTGCCACTCCCCACTACTTTCCCTTACAGTCATTGCTTTCACCTAGGCTCAATTCAAGCAGGAGAGATGCCCAGAGATAGATTCCATGGTAATAGACATGTAGTAGACAGCCTTTTTCTTTATGTGCAAATAAATACAGATTAAACTAGCTGAAAAGAGGGGGAGGGGCTGTTTTTTTAAACTCTGAAATTAGAGAAGTCTAGACATTTGCTAGCAGTTCTGCTAGCACAGTGTATAGATGAAAATTAATTCAATATCATTGAAGATTAAATTGTATTGTCATGACAGGTACACTTTTTACACTGCCAGGGTTATTAACTAAAGTGAGGATTCAAAGTGAATTTTACGTGGATTTCAAATTTAAGGCCAAAGTAGCCAAACTGACAGGACAACATAGATGACTTATCAAATGTTTCCAGTTCAGCTATTTTGAACTCGTATTTGAAATTCCCTGTAATTCAAATTCAAATTCTCACTTTAGTTAATAATCCTGTGTATGTGTCCATCATAGAAAAAATGTTGCAGATATGAACATAAAATGGCAAACATGCTCCATAGTAAAAAAAAAAAAAAACTAGTTTGGTGTCAGTTGACGCTCTCAGCCTATCACTGGCCACCTAGCTAAACCTCCCTCATGCTGCAGAGGTGAAGAGGAGGAAGCCCAGAGGCACCGAAGGAACCACCTCTGGATTAAACTGGACCCTCCTGCCCCATAACAGATTCAATGAGCTAAAGTTATGGGGGTGGGAATTACTCTTATTATAAAAAAAAAGTTTATTTTTGACTTTGGACTATTTAGCTTCCTGCCTCACACAATCTGATATGTTGCAAATCTAGGATAACAGATGCTTATTATTATGTTGTGAAAGTTACTTTACACACATTATTTATATTATTTTAATAAGAAAGTTCCACTATAAGAGCCTTTGTTTCTCAGCAGTTGTGAGCTATGTTTCCTTCAAGTGAGCTATGTTTCCTTCAAGTCAAAGTAAAGGACGCAACAGCGAAATTGCAAATTATACAAATGTACAACTTAAAAGTAAGAGCGTTTTAAATCTGTTTCTTGGTTGGTGCAGGGCAATGGTTAATCCTGTCGCTCAGTTCACCATAATTTCATTGTCCGTCAATCTCCGTAGAGTTCCCAAGAATTTTTCATACTTTTTATAAATATAAGGTAACCCTCCTCTGATAGGAGGTCATAACAGGAATTAAATGGCCTTTAGAAAATGGGTACTTTTGCTGAGTTGCAAAATCTTTGACATTTATAAGATCTAGCATTATTTACAACCAAGGATTTTTTGCCAACCCTGAAAAATAAAAGGCACGGTTAAAAGACTATAACTTACCTAACAGAGAAACATAAACCTTACCAGCTATTATTTTTATTTATGTATAAAATGTTTCTGGGTGCGAAAATAGAGGTTTATAATCCTTTTAAGATTCAGCTTACTTTTAAATACTTGTTTTTTCCAATTAATTCTATAAATATATCATGCATTTATAACTCTGGCAAAAGAAACACATGTCCTGGTTAATCAACACAGCATTGCTCCGGAGTTAGCTCCTCTAACTCACAGCTGGAAGGACACAAGGGAGCCTTAGAAAAGTAATATGAATATGTACTGTACATACCCCTTGCAAATATGCACTATAACACTATAACCAAATACAAAGAAAATTAACTATACTAGTGCGGTCATATTCAGAAAATGAAGATTTTCAGTCATTTAGTGAGAATCCAAATGCAAATGGCATAAACGAAAGCATTTCCAATGGCTCTCCAACTGAATTTCATTCAGTTTCATTTGGTTATTCAGTTACTGCAGCACCGTTGCTCGTGTTTAGAAGACATGCCTACACTCACAGCATGACTAGCGGGTGCACTGAAGAGGTATAAAAAACTTTTTAAAACTTTTATTACTTCCCAATGCACCCACTCACCATGCCACGAGTGGCGGCATGTCTTCTGCATAGCAAACAGCCACTGGGGTAGTCTTAGTTGTGATAGGAGCACTAGGGACAGTAACCCCAAAGTTAGGAGAAAGGCTTCAGCAGATCTGAGAACTCTGGGAAATCTCAAAACTCTGTCTAGAAGAGTGCAGTTCTAGGACTAGCTAAGATATGCAAAACCCTCAGACTCCCAGGTCTCTGGTAGAGGAGCAGAGCATGAGGAGTACACAAAATACCACCAAGAGGGTTAGAAAATCGATTATTTAACACATACGAGTATATATGATTTATTTTCCACAGCATCCTGAAACCACAAGGAGCAAGTGTTCAGACATGCTTTCGGAGTGGTATGAAAATCTAAGTGAAGCCCTCAAGTTTTTACATCTTAATCTGATATGTCGTTGCAGAGAAAAGATGGTGTACATAGATATTGTTTGGTACCTCTATGGGTGGTATAGAGTTTGAGAGAACAGAAGATATTGTTCATTGGTAAGGGAAACGAGAAATCTTTTGAACCCTTTTCCAGTGCTGCCAGAACAAAGACCTTACTGTTAATCTACTCAACGGGGTGGGTGGGTGGGTGGCCTATTGTCAAGCAGCAATGAAAGAGGACTAGCATGTCCTTCCACTCCTAAGTGCTGTCAGGTTGTGAAGTGTCATGTTATGATGTCACATGTGAATGGCAGTGAGTTCACACAATCTCCATAGAAGCTGTCTATGCTAGTAGTAGTGATATCCCTTAGTCAGCGTTCTTGACAGATTGAAACAGATAGAAAGACAGACAACAAGATAGCAAGGCAGAGACAGATTGATCCTAGGCATGGCTGTTTAGCTATGTGCATATATAGTTACACAGTTAAAGTATAGATAATTATCTCATTAAACCTTCACAGGTTCTGCTGTTTGTCATAGAGATGCCTTTTTTAGATACATCATTTATTGAAGACTACTGACTCCTATTAATATCACAGATTCAAACTTAGGAAAGGTTGCAAAGTATATGGAACATACTCACAATAATATATTACCTCCTATTCCATAATACAGGGAATGATCGAACATACAGGGAGTGCAGAATTATTAGGCAAGTTGTATTTTTGAGGATTAATTTTATTATTGAACAACAACCATGTTTTTAATGAACCCAAAAAACTCATTAATATCAAAGCTGAATATTTTTGGAAGTAGTTTTTAGTTTGTTTTTAGTTATAGCTATTTTAGGGGGATATCTGTGTGTGCAGGTGACTTTTACTGTGCATAATTATTAGGCAACTTAACAAAAAACAAATATATACCCATTTCAATTATTTATTTTTACCAGTGAAACCAATATAACATCTCAACATTCACAAATATAAATTTCTGACATTCAAAAACATAACTAAAACAAATCAGTGACCAATATAGCCACCTTTCTTTGCAAGGACACTCAAAAGCCTGCCATCCATGGATTCTGTCAGTGTTTTGATCTGTTCACCATCAACATTGCATGCAGCAGCAACCACAGCCTCCCAGACACTGTTCAGAGAGGTGTACTGTTTTCCCTCCTTGTAAATCTCACATTTGATGATGGACCACAGGTTCTCAATGGGGTTCAGATCAGGTGAACAAGGAGGCCATGTCATTAGATTTTCTTCTTTTATACCCTTTCTTGCCAGCCACGCTGTGGAGTACTTGGACGCGTGTGATGGAGCATTGTCCTGCATGAAAATCATGTTTATCTTGAAGGATGCAGACTTCTTCCTGTACCACTGCTTGAAGAAGGTGTCTTCCAGAAACTGGCAGTAGGACTGGGAGTTGAGCTTGACTCCATCCTCAACCCGAAAAGGCCCCACAAGCTCATCTTTGATGATACCAGCCCAAACCAGTACTCCACCTCCACCTTGCTGGCGTCTGAGTCGGACTGGAGCTCTCTGCCCTTTACCAATCCATCCATCTGGCCCATCAAGACTCACTCTCATTTCATCAGTCCATAAAACCTTAGAAAAATCAGTCTTGAGATATTTCTTGGCCCAGTCTTGACGTTTCAGCTTGTGTGTCTTGTTCAGTGGTGGTCGTCTTTCAGCCTTTCTTACCTTGGCCATGTCTCTGAGTATTGCACACCTTGTGCTTTTGGGCACTCCAGTGATGTTGCAGCTCTGAAATATGGCCAAACTGGTGGCAAGTGGCATCTTGGCAGCTGCACGCTTGACTTTTCTCAGTTCATGGGCAGTTATTTTGCGCCTTGGTTTCTCCACACGCTTCTTGCGACCCTGTTGACTATTTTGAATGAAACGCTTGATTGTTCGATGATCACGCTTCAGAAGCTTTGCAATTTTAAGAGTGCTGCATCCCTCTGCAAGATATCTCACTATTTTTGACTTTTCTGAGCCTGTCAAGTCCTTCTTTTGACCCATTTTGCCAAAGGAAAGGAAGTTGCCTAATAATTATGCACACCTGATATTGGGTGTTGATGTCATTAGACCACACCCCTTCTCATTACAGAGCTGTACATCACCTAATATGCTTAATTGGTAGTAGGCGTTCGAGCCTATACAGCTTGGAGTAAGACAACATGCATAAAGAGGATGATGTGGTCAAAATACTAATTTGCCTAATAATTCTGCACTCCCTGTATTGCCTAGCTTATTTCTCTACTAGCTGAGACATTTTTTTACAATCATGTCAGTTGATAGGTGGTCCTGATAATCCTGATTATATTTAATCACAATTTTTGTCTCTTGCAAATAGGGGGCATTAATATATCCAATATTTTTTTCTTTTTTTTTTCTTTATTGTTTTTTTTGTTTGTTTGTTTGTTTTTTTCAAGGGGACAGACATATTTTTATGCTGTCTGCTGCTGCCACAGAAAAGATAAGGTTGTCAGTAATGTATAATTTGAATATTTTTGAATGGGGATTTAGTCCTTGTTTAGAATGTTCTTAGTAGAGTTAGTGATATCCTGGTATTTTTTAGTTTTTAAATAGATATAACACTAGATATAACAAGGCATCTTTTTTTTCTAAAAACATTTGCAGCTAACAGGTTGTCATGGGTAGCAATAAAACTGCTGATAGTTTTATTGACACAAGCTTTTTACAGCACTATATCTTACTAGTAATGGCTACTGCTAAAATTTTAACCAAATGTTGTTTGTCAAAACTAATGATGAAATTGCTGGAAAGGAATTTGGGAAGAAAGTCAATATAAAGAAACAAAGCTGAACGGTTTCACATTCAGGATTTTCATTGCTAGCAAACATGCTGACTTGTGCAAGGTGGTTAAATGCAGGTAAAATTAAATTCTAATTAAATCCATCCATCAGAGATGTGTGCACTGAAAGAATATGATGGCTAATGCTGACTACTGCAAAATAATTAAACACAGATCAAGAAGAGTAAAATACATAAATTAATTTGCAGTATCAGTAAAACAGAGTAAGTTCTATTGGCCATGTTGCACTGTAGTAAAATCCGCAGCCTGGGTTAAAGAATGTCTTTCAAAATGCTTCAAGAGACCTGTTTATTGTCCATGGAGACTGACAACCTTGATCTTCAGGTTGAGCATGCACAGTGCACTTTTCAGGCATTCCTAGGGATCATACACTGATTGGTTAGAATGTCCCCCTAGAAGCGGAAGTTCAAAAACACCAGGCAGAAGAAGCAGGTGAATATGAATAAAATTAATATTTTAGCTGCTAATTCAACTTGCAGAATGAGACACTATCTCATTCAAAGTTAAAACGTTTGGATGAGACAGTTGTCTCAAATTTGTGAATCTCCCTTTAAAGTCCAAGAGGAGTTTTCAACTGAATAGTGTTACCATGTTAAATGCATGGATATTATTTAATATATTGACTAATCTTTCATATTTATAATTTTTCGATAATAAATTACACTGGAAGGAGTTTTTTTTTAATTTTTTGATTAAAGGAGACAAGCAGTGGAGCTATATACTACCAGGGGATTTAATGTGTTTGGCAAAAGCCATGTACCTGGCAGCAAACAATAAGAATGATCAATAAGATTTTCTCCTTTCATTAACTTTGTCAGAAACACCATGTGCACTCTGGAGATCAGTTCTTATGAAACTACTTTAGAGTTTTGCAAATAAAAGGTAAAAAAAAAAAAAGGTTATCTTTCCCTGTCACCAAACAGAGAAGTATTTCATTCTTATAGAAAGTGGTCAAAGTATCTCATTCACTTACTTCTCTGTGTGTTTCGCTCTCTCATCCCTTTAGATCATAAGCTCATTTGGACATGGCCCTCTTTAGCTATTGTTCCCTGTATATCATAAATGTTTTGTTTGAATTAAACGTTTCTTGTTTACATATTGTACAGTGCTGCTGAACATGTTGGCGCTATATAAATAATTGTAATTATGCCTGGAACACTAATGTATCCATTCTAGAGGGATGTTTATTACCAAAGATCCATATCTTCATCATAGGTGTTTCGGTCTGCGTGATCATAGGACTTCTTTACCTCCAGCTTGTCCTATGTAACCTTGAGAGAAGATACATATGGAATTAGAAACATGTTGCCATTCTGCGGGAACTTCAACGTTGATCTTGCAAGCCTTAAGAACAAGGGTTAAGAACAAGGTTTTCAAATAAATTGCTGGATATTGTTTTGGATATGAAGGTAGACTTGACTGAGAAGGATATGAAGGTAGACTTTGAGTTTAAAAGCCTCTTTGTTAGGAACCTTACTAAAATGATGACCCATATTAGCTTCTAGGTTAACACTGATTGAAGACTATCAAGTGCCAACTCTGCACTAAAATACAATCTAATTTCCTTTGACAGGTAAATGCTTTTAGGTTTACTGGATGAGACCATCAAGAAAACAGAGATAGGCAATCAGGCTTCAAGGAATAAAGAATGTCACTTATTAATTAATCTCTATAATATGGAATTTTCTCGTAAAAAGCAATACAGATGATAGCCCCGAAGGCTGCCAACTATGGATTAACCAGTCAGTTTAGTAACAGAATCTCCTGGATCATCAGAGCTCCTAGGGCATTTCAGTGATTTTCCTTTACTTTTATACTTAGATGCCAACTCTTAGAATTCTCAGCCATAATACATCGAGACGAGAAATGTAATCTATAATTAGGAGCCCGTTGGATTCATTACACTGTTATGTATACGAGATGAAAAATTTTCTGGAACTGGATATAAGACCCTTCCAGAAGCACACTGAATAACTGAATTGAATAAATGAATTACAAGTGAGATAAATTAGATAATAGATAAGGTACAACATTATCAAAAGCGTTTCAAATCTCTAATTTTAATTAACTTCACTTCCTGCTGTGAAGGGAAGAATAAAAGAGGGTGGGAGGCGATAATTGTATAAATTGTGTTTTACAAAAACATTTCATACATTTTCCATTATAATTTTGAATAATAAAGGATGTCAAATTAATTTTGCTGGAATAATAAACGTGAGCCTTTGTTAAACTTAGATATCTTTCTCCCAGGTCTTCAAACACATAACTGTATCTGACATAACTGTGTCAGATATAGCTTCCTGTCTTGAACAAGATTATTCTCATAGATTTTAAGCTCTTTTGAGCAGGACCCTCTTTGATTCTAATATCCTTTTTCTATAATTGTAAAACACTACGGAATATATTGGTGCTATAAAAAAATGAAAATATTCCAAATCAAATGACAATATTGTAAGCCAATAGGATCAAAGGTGAACTTTTTTTCGTTTATAGTTCCTGCCACTTCAATACAGTCCATGTGTAGTGTTTGTGCAGATTGTAACCCTGAAATCACTCTCTTATCTAATTCCGAATACTCTGCCCTTGCGTACTCCATGGTAGCAGTCCCAGGATTAGCACTGTATAATACCCGAGAAATTAATGCCATAGCCTGTTCCCTCGCCAAAGGTTTAAATGCAACATCCCAGGCCCTGGACGAACTTATAATGGACACCCAGGTTAATAAGAAAGCGCTCCTTGAGAATAGAGCAGCTATTGGTTATTTACTGTTAAAACATGACTTAGGATGTGAAGCTGTTAAGGGTATGTGTTGTTTTAACCTCTCTAATCATGGGACCATGATACACGAACACACATACACGAACTTACACAACTTAGTGAAAGAAATTAAGCAAGACACCGGGTTCTTTGAAGATTGGGATTGGGCATTTGGACTGGGAACATGGTTGAGTTTATTGATTAAGAAAATGTTGTACTTGTTGTTACTGTCTGTGTTTATCATAATGGCAATTTTTCTCACTTTTAAGCTCTTTTCTTGTCTACTAACATCTATGTGTAAAACCAAATCTACTGTTGGTCAAACCTTAACCTATATGTCAGTTTCTCCTATTTCTGGAGTCTACAGCGCTTAACTGATGAAAAAAAAAATCTCCTCATCTGGTTCTTGGGTTCCCCAGTCTAAGGGAACAATGGTGAAAATGTATTGAAAGTCTCACAGGTGTGACTAGCACACCTGGAAATACCTTGGACAATTGGGTGACCATTGGATCAAAAGAGGGGTCTGTGTCTGATTTCAAGGCTCAATCTACAGATGCCATTTGGTCCAGGCTGTATTAAAACTGGCTAACTTGGATCATAATATGCTTTATGTGTAAATTAACTTTGTCCTACATTAAGTTCTCTTTCTTACAAAAACTACCCCCCACCGGAGTACTTCTGTAAACTGCTTATCTTTTGACATTTAGAAATATGTCTCTTCTTACATTTCTTTCCTTGATCGCAAGCACGTATACTCTACTGTATAAATCTGATCTCCCCCAATAAAGGTTGAAGCAATTCTTCTGGATTCACAACTATCACGTGTTGTGTGCCTTATTGCTTCTCCAAGTGCTTGGATTGATTTGGGTTCCCCTGAACATAATTAAAGGATGATTTATCCTTGACAACTGCTATGTGTTACTTGCCACTTTTCTTGTCTTGTTCTTATATTTATTTTATGATATCCTTACTCTTCTTCAACTGTCTACTGTTAATGTCTGTTGTACTTGCATAGATTGCAATTGAAGCTGCTTGGCATTGAAAAAAGACCTGTGCTATCCTTATAGTAATATGTTAGTCTATAATGGCCCGTACCTCCTTTCACAAAAATGTTATTCTTTTTGAGATTATATTAGGCATTTTAAACATCGACAATATGCTTATAGTGACCCCTTTTTCAGGAGTGTCCAAGGATTGTTGTAGTTTTACAACACCAGCCGTTTTGACCATCCCTGCTTTTTGCATCACACTTTAATCCTATTATAAAAAGAATGTTCCTAAAATCTATTTCACTGCTGAAAATTAAGAGATGTATAGTTTAATAGCACTCCTTTTTTTTTTTGCTGATATTAAACGTACTGCCTAAAGCATTTTTATTCCCCATCTCTCTGAAATTAACATCATAAACCTTGTTTCGCTATATCTTTTTCCATTTCTATTTTGTCAATTTGTCTTGAATATAGAATGTATCTGGAGGATATAATAATGAGCAACTGTAACACACATTTTCACATGCCTATCACTGTAAAACATATCTTCACTAGGCACCTACTAAACACAACCAAGAGCATCGTGCCATTATTCTATAGGATCAAGTTCAGAATTGATAAAAAACTATAGAGCTTCGTACCATAGAGCAGCTCATTTTTAGTATGTCTGGTATTCGCAACAGTTATTGCAATTAAAATCCAAATACAATTTATTGTTAAGATTGATATCTTGCAATGTCAAGTTCGAAAGGGCAAAATTTCAAGTTTTTTTTGATTAGAGGTGTTAAGTCCTTCGAGGTGTTAACATTTTGTACATTTTGATGACCCCATCAAGGTGTCACTAATTCATTTTCAGCAGAATTGTGAAGGACTATACATAACATAAAATATAGGGCCCTTTCTCAACGATCCAATAATGGTAAGTGCTGTCTAAAAGTATTGGAATGGTTGGTTTGTGATCAGTTTGATATTGTTAATGGCTCACCAATTAGTGATAACATATCAGTAAATATCACATATGAGATTGTGATTTGGCAAAAATTTAGAAAGCTAGTGTAGCTTCTGCATATATATTGAATATTAACTCTTACATATATACTATCTGATTTAATTTTAGTTGCAGTTATAAAATTGGATAATAGGAGAAGGAGTGGAGATTATTTTATGCTACAGTGTAATCTCTTTAGGCAGCCCATCAATCAGATTTAAAACACATCGCAAATCTCATTTTTCACACAAAAGTTGAGTATGCATTTTTTTCCTTCATAAAAAAATAAATTGGTTATTATTATTATTATTATTATTGCCATTTATATAGCGCCAACAGATTCCGTAGCGCTTTACAATATTTTAAGAGGGGGGGGGGATGTAACAATAAATAAGACAATTACAAGAAAACTTACAGGAATAATAGGTTGAAGAGGACCCTGCTCAAATGAGCTTACAGTCTATAGGAAGTGGGGTATTAGAAACATTAGGATAGGAAATATCAAGTAGGAGTGAAGCAGAGCTGGAGGAGAGAGCAAAGCACTATCCCATAGGGACAGGTATGTAAGGGAGAGATTACTCTGGGAGGCCATACGCTTTCCTGAAGAGATGGGATTTAAGGCCCTTCTTAAATGATTGAAGACTAGGGGAGAGTCTGATGGCAGTAGGCAAGTTATTCCATAGGAGAGGAGCTGCCCGTGAGAGGTCCTGCAAGCGTGAGTTGGCCGTACGGGTGCGAGGTGGTCGCGGGCAGAGCGGAGGGTACGAGGAGGGGCATACCTCTGGATCAGTGAAGAGATATAAGAGGGGCTGGAATTGTTCAGTGCTTTAAATGTATGGGTTAGCACTTTGAATTGACTCCTATAGGATACAGGGAGCCAATGTAAGGACTGGCAGAGGGGCGAGGTGTGAGAGGACCGACTGGATAGGAAAATCAGTCTAGCTGCAGCATTCATTACAGACTGTAGCGGGGCAGTACGGCTTTTGGGGAGACCAATCAGGAGAGGGTTACAGTAATCCATGCGGGAAATTACTAGAGCATGGACAAGCTCCTTGGTAGCTATGTAGTGAAAGTATGTAATTACTCATTTAGACACCCCCCTCCTTTCAATATCCATTTCACAATTAAGCTAATTTGATATCCATCTCCTAGAGCATCTAATATTTTTTACAATAACCTGAAAATTAGATTTTTTTTTTATATAGTTGCACTAATAATAATAAAAATATTAATAATAAATAATAATGAGGCTTCGAACATTTTGCCTTCTACATTACGATTTATTCTCCTGGAGTTTTCTTCAATTGTGTTTTCCAAAACAGGTTCTATTAAAAGGAAACCCCGCCAGATATGTTTGGTGGATGCCATCTCTGATTTACACATTCTAAATATTTTGTTTCTTGTCGGTTAGGGAACAGATTTTTGTTGGAACTAAGCACCATCTATGCGTGAGTTCTTTGTAAACTCTTTATTTATTATGCTTTTCAGGTTTCACAAGTGAAGAATAGAAAAAAAAATAGGGTGGTATTTTTTTACCAAGTGTTTGCTACATTAGATTTTCCAGATTAGGCAATTTTAAATTATTTTACAGAATTAATTCTAAGTCTTTTATACTCTGTTCAGATACATTGCATTCTTTCCATGCAACTTTTCACTCTTATAATTTCTCATTTATTATTTTCTTTGAACATCTTTGTACTTCTAAAATGAATATAAAGCAAACCTGATAAATTCTCACCCTCAAGCTACAGAAAATTTGTAGTTTAATGCTCTATCGTATTATTTCGATTCCAGAACCTTTGTGAACAGATGGTAGCCATCTGCTAATAGTATATTAGTCCAAGTTTAATCTCATAGCACAACGATCTAGACAGTTTTAATAGTTCATTATTATTAACAAGATAGCAAGAGTAAAGAGGTATATACACCAGGTTAAAACAAAATTATATGTAAGAAAATAAAAACTGGTAGACGTGCTTACATTTTTGTTTATTTCTTCTGTGCAATAATGTTGAAGTGGTTTTATAAATCCATCATGAATCTTGTCCTTAAATCCCTAACACTTACGCGTTTCCATCTTTTTTAAAGGAAGCAAATGTATACAATTCTATGTCTTGTGTTCTTCAGCAATAGTAAAATGATAATCCCATTGTTATTTTTGTTTATGTTTTTTATACGATCCTCTTGTGCTTCCTTGCTTACCACAATGAATAGCTTGTTTAAGTACTACCACTCAAGACATTGATATTGAAAAGTGCCATCTTAGGAGGCATATGCTACTCTATTGTATAGCTTCCTTTCCCCATATCTGTCTTCTCTCTCAAGCCACCCATGTTTGTTGTGTGACTTTTGACTTCACCGTGTTCTTTCTCGCTATTTGCTCGGTCCATTCAGCTGAATATTCCCATGTTCTAGAGTGCCTAGTTTTAAGTATGTCCTTTTCTCAATTTCTTATTATTATTTATCAGTCCACATGTGATCCAGCAGCCTGAATATCCTTTTTGTATCCTACCTAAAATTCCAACAAATTTTACTTTTAAGTAAAGGTATAAAGTTTGTTCCTGAGGAGCAACCTAACTGTTTTCAATTGTTCATCGATGCACAAACATTTGTCAGGAAGATGTCTATCAAAATATTTTTTATCAAAAAAACTAATGAAGGCCATATAAATGAGCCACTAAACACAGTTACAAATAAAGAGCCCCAGAGATTTAAACCAAAATCAAAATTCTGCCCAAATGAGAAAAGGAGTCAAATCAAAGCTTTTAATAAGTTGATAGAAACTTGGACTTGGAAAAGTTAGGCAAGAACCTCGGTAACGGGGATAAACATAAGAATGTAACTCAGGGAGAGATTAAAATATTACTAATCCTTAAAAATAGAAAGGCTCTAACAATTAAAAATGCAGACAAAGGAGGAGGCATAGCTGTTATGTCAACCAAATACTATTTGATGAAATCTATTAGATGATTGTCATACCTATGTTAAACACTCTCACAATCCTAATCACAAGTTTAATTTAGACTTACAACAACTCTTAAATGGTGCTAATGAAGCAAAATATTATTTAATTTTCTCTGATTTTCCGAAGGTATCTACTTTCTATTTCCTCCCCAAAAATTCACAAATGTAAAGATAAACCCCCTGGTAGGCCCATAAGCAGGGCCGGATTAACATAGGGGCTGATGGAGCTGCAGCTCCAGGCCCAGGCCCATGGAATAGGCCCATTGGTTTTAAAAAAAAAAAAAAAAAAAAAAAAATTTTTTTTTTACATTTTTTTTTTTTTTTTTTTTTACACACTACTCTTAGGGTTGCCAGGTATTTCTCATGTATTTCTTAGGGTTGCCAGGTATTTCTCAGAAGTATTTCTCAGGTATTTGAGGCTGCCTAGCCGGTGCCGGTATTGCAGTAATACCGGCAATACAAATGTCTGTCTCAGTATAAACATAGTTTATTCTGCAATACCAGCGCCGGCCAGTAGGGGTCGCTGTTTGTGTGGAGAGAGGCAGTGATAAGAAGTTACGGCATCTCCCTCCCTGCATCTCTCTACTCACTGATCCGCAGGGACCAGTTCTGCACAGAGAGTCCAGACAGCAGCTCCGAGACATGGGGACGCTGAGACATTGGGACACTGGGTAACATGGGGACCCTGAGCATGGACGTCCGCAGGAATTTTTCCGGGGGGGAGGGGGGACATAATTGTAATGACATCCATGCTTGGCCCCTTTTTGACAGTGTCATGAAAGGGAAGGAGCATAGTCATTTTCACATAAAGCCAGGGTGAATAGCGTTTTCACAACTATGGTGTCAGGAATATATGTTTGTATTCCTTACACTATAGTGTTCCTTTCATCAAATTACAGGAACATTCTGGTCACCATAACAACTTTATCTAAATGAAAATGATGTGATGCAAGGAGGCCCCTGGGTGCTCTTTCTTTGAAGGGGTTAAACCGCTCTCAAATGGTTTACCCCCAAAGGCTTCCTTCAGCTCCAGATCTCCAGGTCGCTCAGTGGTATTCAACTTCTGAAACAGAGTGTCAGGAAGTGCAGATTGACGTCAGGCATGGGTGCTGCAGATTGGCTAGAGTGGTCAGCTGACCCTCTAAGCCAATCGCTAGTTCCCGATTCATAAAAATGTTTTACGTTTTTATGAATGGGGAGCTACTGATTGGCTTAGAGTGCTAGCTGACCCATCTAGCCAATCAGCGGCACCCCTACCCAGCGGCCCTCTGTGTTTCCTGACACTCAGTAAATAAAAGTGAACACATTAACATTGATATTGTTTGTTTTTACCTGGGGAGATGAGAAGGTCCAAAGTTTCCCTGCCAGGCCCAGGTACCAACGCCTAATGATGTGGTGTCCAGAATGAAGTGCTCCAATCTCATTTTCTTCTCCTTCATTTGACACAGTCTTCTTTGCCTTCTGAGGCTCCTTCTGCTCCTTTACCTTTCTGCTACTTTCTGCTTATTTTGCGCCCTTCTGCTCTCTTTCTGATCCCTTTCTGCTCATTGATGGCCCTTCCTGCTTCTTGATGGCCCTTCCTGCTTCTTGCATACCCTTCCTGCTTCTTACTGCCCTTCCTGCTTCTTTCTGCCCCTTCCAGCTTCTTGCAGCCCCTTGCTGATCCTTTCTGTTCCTTCTGATTCTTCCTGCCCCTTCCTGCTCCTTGCTGCTCCTTGCAGACCCTCCCTGCTCCCTCTTCCTACTCCTTGCTGCCTCTTCCTACTCCTTGCTGCCCCTTCCTGCTCCTTGTTGCCCCTTCCTGCTCCTTGCTGCCCCTTCCTGCTCCTTGCTGCCCCTTCCTGCTCCTTGCTGTCCCTTCCTGCTCCTTGCTGTCCCTTCCTGCTCCTTGCTGCCCCTTCCTGCCCCTTCCTGCTCCTTGCTGCCCCTTCCTGCTCCTTGCTGCCCCTTCCTGCTCCTTGCTGCCCCTTCCTGCTCCTTGCTGCCTCTTCCTACTCCTTGCTGCCTCTTCCTACTCCTTGCTGACCCCTCTTGCTCCTTGCAGACCCTTCCTACTCCTTGCAGACCGTCCCTACCCCTTCCTGCTGCCCCTTCCTATTCCTTGCTGACCCCTCCTGCCTCTTGCAGACCCTTTCTGCTCCTTGCTGACCCCTCCTGCTCCTTGCTGCTCCTTCTACTTTACCCTCCTGTTCCTTGAAAACCTTTTGACCCCTTCCTGCTTCTTGCTGCCCCTTTCTATTCCTTGCTGGCCCCTCCTGCCCCTTGCAGAACCTTTCTGCTCCTTCTACTTTACCTTCCTCTATGCGGTCTCCCCCACCCCCCATCCCTCACTTACCTGCTCTGTAGGCTGCCTCTGTGCTGCTCCCCTGCGGTTTCAGTCATGAGAGAGAGGCAGGGATAAGCTGTAGCTTCCTGCCTTTCTCCATTCACAGCGCCACCTACTGGCCAGCGCTGGTATTGCACTGTATTCTCACACTAAAACAAAAAATAGCAGCACAAGCTGAAAAATCCGGGGGGGCCAAGTACCCCCTTTACCCCCCCATTCGGATGCCCATGACCCTGAGACACTAGGGACACAGTGGCCCCATGTCTCCCAGTGGCCCCTAGTCTGTGTCCCCATGTCTCCCAGCCACTGTCCCTAGTGTCTCAGTGTCCCCATGTCTCTCAGTGTCCCCATGTCTCTAAGTGTCCCCTAGTGTCCTAGTGACATCAGGACACATGGAGACATGAGGACACAGACTCTAAGGGACACTGGGAGACATGGGGATACAAACACTAGGGGACACTGGGCGACATGGGGACACTGAGAGGCATGGAGACACAGGGAGACATGGGGACACTGGGCGACTGAGACATAGGAGACATGGCAGTGTTCCCATGTCTCCCAGCCAGTGTCCCTAGTATCTCAGTATCGCCATGTGTCCCTGGTGTCTCTCAGTGTCTGTAGTGTGCCAGTGTCCCTAGTGTCTCAGTGTTCCCTAGACTCCCAAAGTCCCCTAGTCTCCCAATGTCTCTGTGTCCCCATGTCTCCTAGTGTCTCAGTGTCCCCTAGTATAAAAGAAAAAATCTCAGGCACTCAATGTGATAGATTTAGGCAGGTTTATTGGACACCGCAACGTTTCGACCTGTACCCAGGTCTTTATCAAGTCTCCAATGTCCCCTATGTATCAGTGTCCCCTATGTATCAGTGTCTCAGTGCCCCATGTCTCTCAGTGCCCATAGTGTCTCTGTGCCCGTAGTGTCTCTGTGCCCGTAGTGTCTCTGTGCCCGTAGTGTCTCAGTGTCCCCTAGTATAAAAGAAAAAATCTCAGGCACTCACTGTGATAGCTTTAAGCAGGTTTATTGGACACCACAACATTTTGACCTGTACCCAGGTTTTTATCAAGTCTCCAGTGTCCCCTATATATCACAGTATTTCAGTGCCCCATGTCTCCCTGTGTCCCCTCGTGTCTGTCACCCAGTGTCCCCAAGAGTCTCAGATTTCCCAGGTCTCCCAGTGTTCCCTAGTATCTGTGTCCCCATGTCTCCCAGTGTCTCCATGTCTCTCAATGTCCCCTAGTGACATGGGGACACTGGGAGACATGAGGACACAAACACTAAGGGACTGGGAGACATAGGGACACAGACATTCCCCCTTTTTGTGTATGTTCGCCCTTTCGGCCGTTCTGGTTATGTCATTTGTGTCAGTAGCCCACCCTTTTACCGCATCCATAGACTTCCTGCTTTACTGGACACTGCTGTTGGGGGTATGGGTTTACTTAAAAGATGAAAGCATGAGATTAGCAAAGGGTATGTGTTTTCTCATAGTTGCATCCTATGAGTTTCCCTACAGCATCATCTCCATCAGATACATGACGCTTAGGAGGTAGGACTGTTTTAGTGTTTTTGGTCAATAAGATTTTGTAATTAGGCCCATCATAATTATCAGCACCAGGCCCACTGGGCTCTTAATCCGGCCCTGCCCATAAGTAGTGGCATAGACTCCCTCACATCCAAACTCTCTGAGTATATTGATTTATATTTACAAGAACATGCTCAGGGAGCTTTATCTTACCTCAAAAACACTAAGCACTTTATTCAGGAATTGGATTTAATCGAATGGGAAGATGATTTTATATGGGCCACTCTTGACGTGACATCGCTTTATAACGTGATAGATCACGATCTTGGTATAGAAGCAGCCAAGAGTAACTTAGAGAGAGACAAAGTCTTGGGACCTGTTTATAGCTAGGTATTAGAAAGAAAACATAAAGAGAAAAATAGCAATGGTTTACTAATAGTGATGTCGCGAACATGAAATTTTCCGTTCGCGAACGGCGAACGCGAACTTCCGCAAATGTTCGTAAACGGGCAAACCCGGCGAACCGCCATAGACTTCAATAGGCAGGTGAATTTTAAAACCCACAGGGACTCTTTCTGGCCACAATAGTGATGGAAAAGTTGTTTTTAAGGGGACTAACACCTGGACTGTGGCATGCCAGAGGGAGATCCATGGCAAAACTCCCATGGAAAATTACATAGTTGATGCAGAGTCTGGTTTTAATCCATAAAGGGCATAAATCACATAACATTCCTAAATTGTTTGGGATAACGTGCTTTAAAACATCAGATATGATGTTGTATCGATCAGGGTTCCGCCCGCTTCACAGTGACAGACCAAACTCCCCATTTAACGCACCGCAAACAACCGCAAAAAGTCCATTTGCACAACCGCAAACTCACCATTTGCACACGGTTGGATACCAAGCTAGCCATGTCCCGTTCCTTGTCCTCACTGATGTAATTGAAGGTCTCTTCCTCCACCCAGCCACGTACAACACCAAGGGTCCCCGGAAGGGGACAACAAGCCCCCTGGGATGCCTGCTGTGTTTGGTCTTCCACCTCCTCAAAGCCACCTTCTTCCTCTGACTCCTCTTCTTCAGACTCCTCTCTCTGCGTTGCCTCTCACAAATTTTTGGAACGCCTCAGACTCCACCAGCTTGTATGGTAAAAGCTGGCATGCTAAGAGTTCAGACAATCCAGCTGTCAGATGTCAAAAGGTCTCTGAGGCACACATGGAGAGACGAGAGGCACCGGACCGGACCCGCGAGACAGACCGACCGGGCCCATCAGCCGAAAACACCGGGGCCGACCCAGAGCCCTGTCGGACTACAAACCCCTCACAGGATGCTACAGCCCCATCTGCAGGTACGAGACCGGACCGGCATGCTTACCAAGCACTGCAGTGCTGCTCCATGCGCCAGCCTCAGACCCAGGCCCCGAATGGGCATAGGATGACTGGGCAGTACCATGACTTTGGAGGGCCAGCACCGGGCTTTATGGAGGCTACAGGACTCACCCACCGAATAGCATTGGCAACAATACCCGGCAATCTATGGCTCCTGAATAGCATTGGCAACAATACCCGGCAATCTATGGCTCCTGAATAGCATTGGAAACAATACCCGGCAATCTATGGCTCCTGAATAGCAGTCGCAGAGATACAGCACCCACGGACTGGTGAACCTTAAGGTGCAGCTAAAGCCACTTCGTCTATAGACAGTCATAACAGTTAACCTTTCCACATCATATACATGTCGCAATGCATAGTCTCTGAGAGCGGTTGATCACGATTCATACTAGGATGTCTTCCATGTTTTAGTGCAAACTAGTCTAACTACTGATATAGTTGAAACATGCTACTTTTATTCATGCCAGACAACCATGCAGGCCAGACTAACAAACATGCCAGGGCCAATCATAGTTAACCACCTCAGATAGTAACATGGCTCCCTCTATATACAGAGTAAACATGGCTCCCCTCTATAAACAGTGTAACATGGCTCCCCTCTATATACAGAGTAACATGGCTCCCCTCTATATACAGAGTAACATGGCTCCCCTCTATATACCGTGTAAACATGGCTCCTCTCTATATACAGAGTAACATGGCTCCCTCTATATACAGTGTAAACATGGCTCCTCTCTATATACAGAGTAACATGGCTCCCCTCTATATACCGTGTAAACATGGCTCCCTCTATATACAGAGTAACATGGCTCCCTCTATATACAGTGTAAACATGGCTCCTCTCTATATACAGAGTAACATGGCTTCCCTCTATATACCGTGTAAACATGGCTCCCTCTATATACAGAGTAACATGGCTCCCTCTATATACAGAGTAACATGGCTCCCTTCTATATACAGTGTAAACATGGCTCCCTCTATATACAGAGTAACATGGCTCACCTCTATATACAGTGTAAACATGGCTCCTCTCTATATACAGAGTAACATGGCTCCCTCTATATACAGTGTAAACATGGCTCCCCTCTATATACAGAGTGACATGGCTCCCCTCTATATACAGAGTAACATGGCTCCCCTCTATATACAGTGTAAACATGGCTCCTTCTATATACAGAGTAACATGGCTCCCCTCTATATACAGTGTAAACATGGATCCTCTCTATATACGGAATAACATGGCTCCCCTCTATATACAGAGTAACATGGCTCCCCTCTATATACAGAGTAACATGGCTCCTCTCTATATACAGAGTAACATGGCTTCCCTCTATATACCGTGTAAATATGGCTCCCTCTATATACAGAGTAACCTGGCTCCCTCTATATACAGAGTAACATGGCTCCCCTCTATATACAGTGTAAACATGGCTCCTCTCTATATACAGAGTAACATGGCTCCTCTCTATATACAGAGTAACATGGCTCCCTCTATATACAGTCTAAACATGGCTCCTCTCTATATACAGAGTAACATGGCCCCCCTCTACATACAGAGTAACATGGCTCCCCTCTATATACAGTGTAAACATGGCTCCTCTCTATATACCGTGTAAACATGGCTCCCTCTATATACAGAGTAACATGGCTCCCCTCTATATACAGAGTAACATGGCTCCCTCTATATACAGTGTAACATGGCTCCCCTCTATATACAGAGTAACATGGCTCCCCTCTATATACAGTGTAAACATGGCTCCTCTCTATATACAGAGTAACATGGCTCCCTCTATATACAGTGTAAACATGGCTCCTCTCTATATACAGAGTAACATGGCTCCCCTCTATATACCATGTAAACATGGCTCCCTCTATATACAGAGTGACATGGCTCCCCTCTATATACAGAATAACATGGCTCCCTCTATATACAGAGTAATATGGCTCCCCTCTATATACAGTGTAACATGGCTCCCCTCTATATACCGTGTAAACATGGCTCCCTCTATATACAGAGTAACATGGCTCCTGAGCTGCGGGTGGGGGCCCTATAAAAGAATAATGTGGGGGACCTATTGTCCTAAGTTACAATAAGAGGGGGGGACCTACTGTCCTCCCCCTGGCCCCCACCCCTGAGCTGCGGGTGGGGGCCCTATAAAAGAATAATGGGGAGGGACCTACTGTCCTCCCCCCCCCCCGGCCCCCACCCCTGAGCGGCGGGTGGGGGCCCTAAATGAAAATACCCCCCCATCAAAGGTGACTAGGGGTCCCCAAGCCCCTAATCACCCACATCCCACATCCCACCCAAATAAAAAAGTCCCTAATAAAATTACTACCCTGTAAAGTAAAATTCAACTTACCATTCAACGTCTTCTTTTTTCTAAAATCTCAATTTTTCAGCCCCAATAAAAAGCCATCATACCCGTAGAACTGAAAAATTAAATAAAAAACCCGAGCGCAAAAAAAAATCCTGACGAAAAAGAAAAAACCCGACGCTCAAAAAATTTATCCATCTTCACCCATGGAGGGCTCCGCGCAGACTGGGACTTCACCAACCCACACAAAGATGGCAGCGCCCTGAATATAGATCAGGGCAGAAAATATAGATTAATAAATAGGTAATCTGGGGGGCTTAGGGGCATTTGGGGGTGACTAAGGGGTCAATTGGATGTAGTGGAGGCGGGAGGGGGGTTAAAAAACAAAATTGGATTCGGCATGACAGTGCCGCTTTAAATTCAAAGATGTTCTTAAATTATCTAAATGTATATATATATACTCACGCACTGCTTAATATAACGTATTCACTATGACATAAGCTTAAGCCTGTTTACATTCAAAGATGTTCTTAAGTTGTCTAAGCCTGTCTAAACACTACCAAGTTGTTGAATCTGACTGACAAACCTCATAATAATTTAACATATAAAATGTGCACGTATTAACATATACCCTATTGTTACAATTGTTACTTGAAAAGCATGAGGAATGCCGTTGGGGTACCACATGCTCATTTGTTATACCTCCATGCACTACAAAAATAAATAATAAAAAAATAATAATAAAATAAAAAAATAATAAAAAAAAACGAAAAAAAAAAAATGTATGCAGCTTCCGAATGAATCTAAATTGTATGCTGACTAGGTGGTGGGAGGCTCTGGGAGGGAGGGTCTGCTGCTGATTGGCTGGAATGTGTCTGCTGACTGTGAGGTACAGGGTCAAAGTTTACTCAATGATGACGAATAGGGGATGGACCGAACATCGCATATGTTCGCTGTCCGTGGCGAACGCGAACATACAATGTTCGCCAGGAACTATTCGCTGGCGAACCGTTTGGGACATCACTAATGTTTTGTTTTTCACATTTACCTGCTTCTTATTTCTTGTGCTTTGTACACACACTCTGGGGGGGGACATTGATCTAACCAATCAGTGTATTATCCCTAGGAATAATGCAAATGTTTCTTACACATATGCATTTAAAAGATCTCCTCACTTTACAACTTCCTGACAGTGGGATAAGAGACAGACTCTGATAAGTGTGATTTGTGAATGCTCCAGTGTTTTTGTTCCTCCTGCTGTTTTACAATGATGCTTTATTTCTGTCATTAGACTTGAATCAATGCATCTCTATGAGGAAAGTTCAGTGTCTCCATGCATAGAGTGGAGACACTGAATGTCAGTCACACTGTGCAGAACTGCCCCAGGAAGCACCTCTAGTAGCCATCTGAGCAGTGACCAGTGGATGTATCTCTAGGCTGTAATGTAAACACTGCTTTTTCTCTGAAAAAAACAAAACAGTGTTTACTGCAAACAGCCTGAAGGGACTGATTATACTCACCAGAACAAATTCAATACGCTGTAGCAGTTCTGGTGACTATAGTGTCCCTTTAGGTATATTTTATTAAAATGTGTTATGACATTGTATTATGTTTATAGCATATTTTGGTTAGCAATGTCAGTAACTTAATAATGCAGTCTAAATGTATTTTTATAAATATCTCACAATCTTTTGCTCACATAATATGGAGCACTCTGCAATATCTTTGTCTAAGGATGGTTAGTATGTCACACTAGTTACATTTAATCTCTGTTTTGGCAGTTTACAATTGTTCATGCTTTACGAGGAAATTGGACTGGGCTCAAAGCATTGTGTGGCTACCAGTGGGGCTGTCTGTATTTACCAGTAATTGACAAGAAGCTTTTCTCCTTTTGATAAATGTATTCTCAACCTGAAATCTAATGTTTCCACCTCTGTAGACTGCTGGTATGTGGATGTGCACATATGACAAAGTGTGGGCCATTCACTAAATAAGCCAAAATAGCTGAGCTGAAAGCATAACTAAGTTCCAATTTGCGATTCCCTGGACAGTGGTTGATAGATAATGGTATAGCGAATAACACTGTTTCATAATCAAATTAATTTATATTGTCTTCAAGGGAGAATTAGGAGATGTACCCCCATTCAGTTTATTTCATTTCTCGTCAGAATGCTACAGTGGACCCTGAATACCACCACCCTGTTGCTTACTTTTAGCCTATTTATCCATATGTCTAAATTGTATTTTGCTTTCTTGGGCAGTTTGCACTCTTCATGTTATATAAGATATTCAGAGACACCAGGGCCACATTGTCACAATACATATTAGTTTTTATCTAATTATATATAAATATATATACTTACAGTATACTATATATATATATATATATATATATATACAGTCATAGGAAAAATAAATTCTATGAATTCCTTGACAAATCTTAAAATTAGGTAAATACAACCTCAGATGGACAACAACGCACAACATATTACACCGTGTCATGGTTTATTTAATAACAATAAAGACAAAATGGAGAAGCCAGGTGAGAGAAACAAAGTACACCTTATGATTCAATAGCTTGTAGAACCACATTTAGCAGCAATAACTTGTAAATCGTTTTCTGTATTACGTTAGCAGTCTCTCACATCGTTGAGAAGGATTTTTGGCCCACTCTTCTTTACAATGTTGCTTCAGTTCTTTGAGGTTTGCTGACATTTGTTTATGCACAGCTCTCCTAAGGTACCATCACGGCAATTCAATTGGATTAAGGTCTGGGCTTTGACTGGGTCATTGCAAACCTTGATTAATTTCTCCCTCAGCCATTCTGTTGTACATTTGATGGTGTGCTTGAGATCATTGTCCTGTTGCATGGCCCAATTTTGGCCAAGCTTTAGCTGTCTGACAGATGGTCTCACATTTAACTCTAGAATACTTTGCTATACAGAGGATAGTCAATACAGTGTTAAACACAGATCTGCACACATCAGTCAAGCCCTAAGACTTGCTTTTCCTACAGAAATCTCAACATTGCAGTGTTATTACTACTGCAAGGGATTCTGGGCGGGCATATGAAAATCAGTATAACAAAGAATACCTTTTTGCATTATTACACTTTAGACAAAGTGTCCTTGGAGTTAATGTTTGCTCTATATAACAGCTTTAAAACACAACTCAGGATGAACTGCAAAGCCAGTAAACCCCTCACGGAGAGACTCATGGAGTGTAAAGTTATTTCAATAGATATGCAGGCGAGCTGTGTGAGTCTCAACCAAGGGAGGTGTGGCTAGAGCTACATTAACAAAGTGATTTAACGCCGCAGTGGTAGATAATTCAGCAGTGGAACAGCAGGAGTAAGATCTATGCACCAAAACCACTGTATTATGCTAAATTTGTTTTGGTGCCTTAAGTGTCTGTTGCCACATTTTCTATCTAGACATCTGTATAAATGTACCCATTATTCTCAACTCCACCCCCTACCTAATGAATACCCTCTACGATAAAGCAGAACCACAGTAAAAAGCCGCATTAGCAAAACATCATGTATGCCAGGGTTCGAATGCCATGCTTGTAACAGTGTCAACTGAAAACCTTGTTATTGCTATATATGTGAAATATTTTAAATCGAACCCTGCTTTATCAGATTTTTGTAATTCATACCTTTTTCTCCGCACCGTATCAGGATTTAATTTTCTGCATGGATTCCTTTTCATTAGTTAATTTCTCAATTAATTCCATTTAGCTTGTCTCACTGGTAACACACAATAGATCTTGTAGAGCTGCTAATTTTTCATTTAGCACTTTAGGTGATTTTCTAAATGAGTGTTCCTATCCATTTCATTCATAATCTTGACAGGAACACTTTGTGGGCAGCAGCTGAGCAGTTTGCCATAAGATTGCTGACTAATTTATATATTCACTGTATAGCAACAAATACGAGCATCAAAAACAGCCAATGGTCTCATTCAGCAGTGGCACCATGGCAAAAGATTAGTGATCCAAGATTTTGTTAATATTAATTCATTAGAACATTCTAGACTCATACAGTCAGGTCCATAAATATTGGGACATCGACACAATTCTATTCTTTTTGGCTCTATACACCAACACAATGGGTTTGAAATGAAACAAACAAGATGTGCTTTAACTGCAGACTTTCAGCTTTAATTTGAGGGTATTTACATCCAAATCAGGTGAACGGTGTAGGAATTACAACAGTTTTTATATGTGCCTCCCACTTTTTAAGGGACCAAAAGTATTGTGACAGATTAACAGTCATAAATCAAACTTTCACTTTTTAATACTTGGTTGCAAATCCTTTGCAGTCAATTACAGCCTGAAGTCTGGAACGCATAGACATCACCAGATGCTGGGTTTCATCCCTGGTGATGCTCTGCCAGGCCTCTACTGCAACTGTCTTCAGTTCCTGCTTGTTCTTCTGGCATTTTCCCTTCAGTTTTGTCTTCAAGTGAAATGCATGCTCAATCGGATTCAGGTCAGGTGACTTGGCCATTGCATAACATTCCACTTATTTCCCTTAAAAAACTCTTTGGTTGCTTTTGCAGTATGCTTCGGGTCATTGTCCATCTGCACTGTGAAGCGCCGTCCAATGAGTTCTGAAGCATTTGGCTGAATATGAGCAGATAATATTGCCCGAAACACTTCAGAATTCATCCTGCTGCTTTTGTCAGCAGTCACATCATCAATAAATACAAGAGAACCAGTTCCATTGGCAGACATACATGCCCACGCCATGACACTACCACCACCATGCTTCACTGATGAGGTGGTATGCTTTGGATCATGAGCAGTTCTTTTCCTTCTCCATACTCTTCTCTTCCCATCATTCTGGTACAAGTTGATTTTGGTCTCATCTGTCCATAGTCTTCTCTTGATTGTTAACTTTGACACACATACACTTACCTCCTGTGTTCTTGATCTGGCCAATTGTTCAGAAGGGTGTTTTCTTCACCAGGGAAATCATTCTTCGGTCATCCACCACAGTTGTTTTCCGTGGTCTTCCGGTCTTTTGGAGAAATATATAACTGAATACTTCGACTTATTTCTTTATGGTTCCAGTCCAGTTTTTAAAGTGTGGCTGTTGAGTTATAACAAATAGAAAGTCTAGGAGAGAAGCAGGAGAGAGAAGACGAAGGAAGCAGGAGAGAGAAGCAATGGTCGTGTAACACAAATGGCGAATGAAACCAAAGAGCATTTTCTTTGTAATTATATGAACATGGGAGCGCAAATAACACATAATTAATGTGTTCATGTAATTTAATTACTTTTTATCAACATTCAAACTATCTTTAAGGTTTACTATTAGATACACCTTTCGTAATGCGAGAAAGGTGTATCTAATCGAAAAACATCTTTAGACTTCTTCACAACCTCTTTCTTTGACATGTGAAGAGAAGAAACCATCAATATGCATGTTATCATGGTCATTTAGCACTTATAAAACCTTCCCATACTCACTGACTAGCCCAATAAAAGCCAGGAGAAGCACTCAGGTCATGCGTTTTGTAATATTACTGAACTCCAATGTTGTGGAACCACGATGTATCAGTAAGTGCCCATTTTTTGCTCCTTCTCTTCATTTTGAGCAAATAGCCATTGATCCAAGAGATGTGGATACATCCTGCCATTGAAGGTATGGAGGTTAGGTACACCTCTATAAAGGTTTCAAGTATGTTTGTGTGAATAATCTATTTTGTATTCCTAAATGCCTTTGCTAGAGGAACTATAAAAACAGTCCACTTTTCTGACTTTAAGGCGTTATGTGAAGAGCAATATACTGCCATTGGCCCTTTTGAGAATTTTATCAAATTGAGAGTCTCATCGCTTGATAATAGTACCTACTCATTTTAAATATCCCATGATTATTGGCCATTGAGCACATAATATTTGCTCCTCCTTATACATAACTATCCTAGGACAACCAAAAATGTACTCTTCTTGGAATATATACAGTGAGGGAATAAAGTATTTGATCCCCTGCTGATTTTTAACGTTTGTCCACTGACAAAGACATGATCAGTCTATAATTTTAATGGTAGGTGTATTTTAACTGAATGACAAAAAAAAAAATCCAGAAAAATGCATGTAAAAAAAAAGTATAAATTGATTTGCATGCCAATAAGTGAAATAAGTATTTTTGATTCCTTCTCAAATTGAACAATTTCTGGCTCCCAGTTATCTTTTATACAGGTAACAAGCTGAGATTAGGAGCACTCTCTTAAAGGGAGTACTCCTAATCTCAGCTTGTTACCTGTATAAAAGACACCTGTCCACAGAAGCAATAAATCAATCAGATTCCAAACTCTCCACCATGGCCAAGACCAAAGAGCTGTCCAAGGATGTCAGGGACAAGATTGTAGACCTACTCAACAATGTAATGGGCTACAAGACCATAGCTAAGCAGCTTGGTCAGAAGGTGACAACAGCTGGTGCGATTATTCGCAAATGGAAGAAACACAAATAACTGTCAGTCTCCCTCGGTCTGGTACTCCATGCAAGATCTTACCTCGTGGAGTTTCAATGATCATGAGAACAGTGAGGAATCAGCCCAGAAATACACTGGAGAATCTTGTAAATGATCTCAAGGCAGCTGGGACCATAGTCACAAAGAAAACAATTGGTAACACACTACGCCGTGAAGGACTGAAATCCTACAGCACCCGCAAGGTCCCCCTGCTCAAGAAAACACATGTACAGGCTTGTCTGAAGTTTGCCAATTAACATCTGAATGACTCAAAGGAGAACTGGGGGAAAGTGTTCTGGTCAGATGAGACCAAAATCATCAACTCAACATTATGCTTTGGGGGTGTTTTTCTGCTAAAGGAGACAGGACAACTGCACCGCATCAAAAGGCATGATGGACGGGGCCATGTACAGTCAAATCTTGGGTGAGAACCGCCTTCCTGTCAGGGTACCTGTGGTCTCTACCTCCGAAAGAGGTAGAGACTTACCTGTTCCTCCATCCAGACGGTCTGATGGCTCCCTTCCCCGCAGTCTATCCGGTCATGCTAGGCCGGCCGCGAGGGAGTGACTGCCTTTTACAGCATCTAGGCAGGAAGTAGTCATCAGGACACTCCCCCGGAACAACCTGTCAGTCAATGGCTGCAGGACCAATCAGGACGCCTTGGAGGCGTGGTTACTGCTCTGAACAGGGTATTTAACAGAGCTTCTTTCATTAGCTCATTGCCCTGTCGTGGTTCTAGCTTGTTCTAGTCACTCAGTGCTTGTGTATTCTATTATCCCTTTTGGTTTTGACCCGGCTTGTTTACCTTACTCTGCTTATCTCTGTTACCCTTGATTCGGCTTGTCTCTCGCTTACCTGTCTTCTGTTACCCTCGACCTCGGCTTGTCTTTGACCATTCTATACTGTACTACTTACGTTAGTCCGGCCATTCTAAGGTCCGGTATACGTATCTGGCTACTGTTTGTACTCTGCGTGTTGGATCCCTGTCCCGATCCTGACATTACGACAGGGCCAATGGATCCTGCAAGTACAAACAGTCAGCTGGCTGCTCCTGATCCTAGGTTTGAAGCCATGGATCACAGAATGGATCAGATGGCGCTTGCGCTACAGGCTCTATTAGCTTGTGCCAATAACCCACCAGAGGAGATACGTGATACCCCTGTTTCTCCTGTCGGTTCAGGTCTAGAGGTAGCCACAGTGGGTGCTTCTTCTCACATTACCCCCCCAGTACGCTATGGTGGGGCTCCTGAGAAGTGTCGTGGTTTTTTAAACCAAATTAGCATCCACTTTGAATTGCAACCTCGCTCTTATCCTACAGATAGGGCAAAAGTAGGATTTATTATCACCCTACTCATTGAGAAAGCTCTGAGATGGGCCAACCCACTATGGGAGAACGATAATCCATTAGTTTATAACTATAACGCATTTGTAGCTGCTTTTAGAAGAACATTTGACCCTCCAGGTAGAAAGGTTAATGCAGCCAGATTACTGTTGCGCCTGAGACAGGAGAACCAAACACTGGTGGATTATGCACTAGAGTTCAGGTCTCTGGCGGCAGAAATCAAGTGGAATGAGCAGGCGTATATGGATGTATTTTTGAATGGCCTATCTGATGTAATCCTTGATGAGGTTGCTACCAGAGAACTCCCTGAGAATTTAGAGGATTTAATTTTGTTCATCTCTCGTATAGATGAACGTCTAAGAGAGAGACAGAACACTCGAGAGAGGAACCAGAGACCTTCTTTTAGGTTAGCTCCCGCTGTTCCAAGTCCTGACTCCACGATATCTTTGCTTACTGAACCTATGCAGATAGGGTATACCCGCCTCTCTGAGGAGGAAAGACAGCACAGGAGAAGAGAGGGTTTGTGTATGTATTGTGGAGCCAAGGGTCATTTACTCTCGAACTGTTCTAACCGCCCGGGAAACGCTCACACCTAAGTCTCTCTAGAGGACAGGCCTTGGGTGTTTCTATTTTGTCCTCTACTCCTGATTATAAAGATCACAGGCTTCTGCTACCAGTTTCCTTAACTTGGGGGAAGGAAGTAGTAAGGGCTATGGCATTGATAGATTCCGGTGCTGCTGAGAATTTTATCGACCAAGCCTTTGCTAGTAAGAACAATTTCCCATCCCAGCTAAGGGAGACACCTTTGGCCGTTGAGGCCATAGATGGTAGACCACTACTAGACCCTGTTATCTTTCGTGAGACCATACCCATTAATTTAAATGTGGGTATCCTACACGTGGAGAATTTATCTCTTCTGCTCATTTCGTCTCCTTCCGTTCCCATAGTTCTGGGGTACCCATGGTTGAAAAAACATAACCCTATTATCGATTGGGAGTTAGGAGAGATACTCTCGTGGGGCCAGGGCTGCCAGGATCGGTGTTTGTGCAAGGTTTCTCCATTAGCTAATATTAACATACCGGAGAATCCTACTCAGTCCACAGAAAGACAAATACCAGACCTTTACCTAGACTTAAGGGCAGTGTTTGACAAGAAGAATGCCGATTCTTTGCCTCCACACAGGTCATTTGACTGTAAGATTAAGCTTCTACCCGGCACTATGCCTCCGAGGGGCCATGTATATCCTTTGTCTGTTCAGGAAAACTCGGTTCTAGAGGAGTATATTCGGGAGAATTTAGAAAAGGGATTCATCAGAAGGTCTTCTTCTCCGGCCGGGGCTGGGTTCTTTTTCATTAAGAAGAAGGATGGCACGCTGAGACCTTGTATCGATTACCGAGGCTTGAATAAAATAACTGTCAGAAATGCCTATCCTATCCCACTGATTACCGAGTTATTTGATCGTCTTAAGGGCTCCAAAATCTTCACCAAGTTAGATCTCAGAGGGGCTTACAATTTGGTGAGAATCCAGCAAGGTCACGAGTGGATGACGGCATTCAATACCCGGTATGGCCATTACGAATACACGGTTATGCCATTTGGACTATGCAATGCTCCTGCAGTATTTCAAGATTTGATTAATGAGGTACTTAGGGAGTTTCAGCATGATTGTGTTATTGTTTACCTGGACGACATACTAATACACTCTAAGGAGATTGAGACTCACCATAGACAGGTCAGAAAGGTATTACACAAGCTGCTGCAACATGGTCTATATTGCAAATTGGAGAAGTGCAGTTTTGATCAGTCTCAGGTAGACTTTCTTGGATACGTGATTTCTGGGGAGGGTTTTAAAATGGATCCTGTAAAACTCCAATCTATTTTAGACTGGCCCTTGCCCAAAGGACTCAAGGCTATCCAAAGGTTTATTGGTTTTTCCAACTACTATAGGCGCTTCATTAAAGGATACTCCTCTATCATTGCGCCTATTACCAATATGACCAAACAAGGGGCTCATACTAAGTTCTGGTCTAAGGAAGCTCTGGGTGCTTTCAAGACTCTCAAGGAACTTTTTGCCTCGGCTCCCATTCTAGTCCATCCTGATACGACTCTGCCTTTCTTGCTCGAGGTCGATGCCTCTGAGACAGCAGTTGGGGCTGTTCTGTCTCAAAGGTTAGGGGTGGATAAACCGTTACACCCTTGTGGTTTCTTCTCTAAGAAATTTTCTGGGCCTGAGAGCAGATATGACATCGGGGAAAGGGAACTGTTAGCAGTCATTAAAGCCTTAAAGGAGTGGAGACATTTGTTGGAGGGGACCCTACACCCTATTACGATTTTGACGGACCACAAAAACTTGTCCTATATTGGGGAGGCTAAGCGCTTATCCTCTAGACAAGCTCGTTGGTCCTTATTCCTGACTCACTTCAATTATGTACTGACTTACAGACCTGGTTCCAAAAACTCTAAAGCCGATGCATTATCTCGCCAATATGAACCTTCTACTGTACCTGAACCAGTTCTTTCTTCTATAGTTCCGAAATGCAATATCATTGCTAATACGAATCTCAGGATTCATTCTCCATTACTGGCCGAGATCATTAAGTTGCAACATCTAGCACCTAAACAGACTCCTGCGGGCCGTCATTTCGTTCCTCCTGCTCTTCAACTGGAACTTTTACAGTGTTTACATAATAGCAAGATGGCGGGACATCCTGGTATTCGCAAAACTTACGCGTTGATCTCTAAGGACTTCTGGTGGCCTGCTTTACGGAGGGATATTGAGGAGTTCATCGCTGCATGTGAAGTTTGTACTAAAACCAAACAACCCCATACGCTTCCATGTGGATTCCTGCAACCCTTGGAGGTTCCAGAAAAACCATGGTCCTGTTTGGCCATGGACTTTATTGTCGATCTACCTATCTCTAAAAGACAGACTGTTATCCTCACCGTGGTTGACAGGTTTACTAAGATGGCACACTTCATTCCCCTGCCTAAACTCCCGTCTTCTCCCGAATTGGCAGAGATATTCGCTAAGGAGATTTTTCGCCTACATGGGATACCCTCTCAAATTGTATCGGACAGAGGCTCCCAATTTGTTTCCCGCTTTTGGAGGTCCTTCTGCTCTCAACTTGGTATTAAATTAAACTTTTCTTCTGCCTATCATCCTCAGTCTAACGGAGCTGCTGAACGTACCAACCAGAAAATTGAACAATATTTACGATGCTTTGTTTCTGAACACCAGGATGATTGGGTCGGTTTGATTCCTTGGGCGGAGTTTGCACACAACAATCTCGTTTGCGATTCTACTCATTCAAGCCCCTTCTTCATGAATTATGGTTTTCATCCGTCTATTCTTCCTTCGGATTCCCCTTCCCAGGGGGTGCCGTCGGTTGATGTTCATGTTGCCAATTTGAGGAAGTTGTGGGATCAAACTCGACAAATCCTTGTGCACAACTCTATGTTGGTCAAGAAACACGCTGATAAACGTAGAAGGGCGGCTCCGGTCTTTGTTCCAGGTGATAGGGTATGGCTGAGCACGAGGAACATCCATTTAAAAGTGCCCTCCATGAAGTTCGCTCCTCGTTATATTGGACCCTACAGGGTGCTGACCCGTATCAATCCAGTTGCGTATCGTTTAGCTCTTCCTAATACCTTACGCATCCCGAACTCTTTTCAAGTTTCATTGCTGAAACCACTCATATGTAACAGATTTTCCTCCACAATAGCCCCTCCTCGCCCCGTTCAGGTGGAGGGTCAGGAGGAGTATGAGGTTAACTCTATTATTGATTCTCGAATCTCCCGGGGGAGAGTACAATATCTGGTTGATTGGAAGGGATATGGTCCTGAGGAGAGGAGTTGGGTACCTCAGGAGGATGTTCATGCTCCCCGTCTCCGCAGGGCGTTTCACTCTCGCTTCCCATCTCGTCCCGGTTCATTCCGCCCGGTGGGCGTATCTGAGAGGGGGGGTACTGTCAGGGTACCTGTGGTCTCTACCTCCGAAAGAGGTAGAGACTTACCTGTTCCTCCATCCAGACGGTCTGATGGCTCCCTTCCCCGCAGTCTATCCGGTCATGCTAGGCCGGCCGCGAGGGAGTGACTGCCTTTTACAGCATCTAGGCAGGAAGTAGTCATCAGGACACTCCCCCGGAACAACCTGTCAGTCAATGGCTGCAGGACCAATCAGGACGCCTTGGAGGCGTGGTTACTGCTCTGAACAGGGTATTTAACAGAGCTTCTTTCATTAGCTCATTGCCCTGTCGTGGTTCTAGCTTGTTCTAGTCACTCAGTGCTTGTGTATTCTATTATCCCTTTTGGTTTTGACCCGGCTTGTTTACCTTACTCTGCTTATCTCTGTTACCCTTGATTCGGCTTGTCTCTCGCTTACCTGTCTTCTGTTACCCTCGACCTCGGCTTGTCTTTGACCATTCTATACTGTACTACTTACGTTAGTCCGGCCATTCTAAGGTCCGGTATACGTATCTGGCTACTGTTTGTACTCTGCGTGTTGGATCCCTGTCCCGATCCTGACACTTCCCTCAGCCAGGGCATTGATAATGGGTTGTGGATGGGTATTCCATCATGACAATGACCCACAACACACAGCCAAGTTAACAAAGGAGTGGCTCAAGAAGAAGCACATTGAGGTCTTGGAGTGGCCTAGCCAGTCTCCAGACCTTAATCCCATAGAAAAATCTGTGGAGGGAGCTGAAGGTTCGAGTTTTTTTGTTGTTATTCTGTCTCTCACTGTTGAAATACACCTACCATTAAAATTATAGACTGATAATTTCTTTGTCAGTGGGCAAACGTTCAAAATCAGCAGAGGATCAAATAGTTTTTTCCCTCACTGTAAATAATCAATTCTCACATGGTGGACATAGACCCATAGACCGCAGATTAATGACTTAATTTCTTTTTCAGATCTTATAAAGTCTATACATAATGTTTAGACTCAGCTTCTAGTTTGGACTCGCTGAGTATTGTTAGCTTACAATTTACTTATATGTATACTTTTCATTTATACCTTGGTACCCTACTTATTTCCCTACAGTATTTGTTGTACCAGTGTAAAGTATTCAAAAATTGTTTCATTAAAAATAAAAATGAATTACTATCCTTATGTTTATTTCAACATACTGCCCACACATCTGCCAGGTTCATTCTTTTCCACTTTAAGTGCCATGTTTTGGGGATTATTTTGATATGTGTAAAAGTTACATGTTCCAATGCTCCCTCTTGCTTCTCCGACAGAAGGATGGAAGCCGCACGGCGATCGTGCACGTCTCTTTATGTTCATTCATGCCAACATTTGAATGTCGTGACTTTGCCAATTTATTTGACTTGAGTCTTCCAGTGCTCTAAATTGACGCTAGCCAATCCAAATACAGCTTAGGCTATTTATACCCTAGCCTTTCTTGTCCCAATTGCTATGTTGTGGTTCTTTAGCCCAATGGTGACCCTTCTGCCCTTGCATACCATCTCCATCATCCAACCCTCTTCTTGCTTCTTTTTCATCCCTACATTGTTTATTGTTAAAAAAGGAGACCAAGGACAAAGAGGTTTAGAATCCTGTCTAATAAATGCAACATCTTGTTTAATTCTGAATTTTGTTTTAGATACCATTGTATTGTTTAAAATTTGCCACAATTTTGTACTTGTTTTACAAATGATGTCAGATACATGAACCATATTTAACTTCATAACTTATATAAATAATATTTTATGTGCAGTATCTCTAGAGCAAACAACCCAGGGATAAGATGTGCGAGGTTAGACGATAGTAGATTGCTGTGTGAGAAGAAATCACTCAAAAGGACTGGGAACACAAGCAGCCATATATGGTCCAATGCACGATTAGTAAAAAAAATAGTGGGATTAAATGCATTGGGTTTGTAAAACACGCTAAAATGGTCATTTTTCACCATCATTGTGAATTCCACTGATCAAACAAGAAGTATTTTTTAATAGGTTAAATTCTCTATGTCCATAATAGTGAAATGCGTAACTATTAATGGAGCTAAATTTGTAGTGCAGAAAAATTAAGTATTATATTTTTCCTATGATAGAATATATTTTTATCAATAAAATGTTCAAGGATGTGTTTTTAAAGCTACCAAATGTTTCGCATCTGCTACCTCGCAGTTCGCATCATTGAGGGATTCATTAGTAGGTGGGGCACATATGTTTTCCAAAATTCTAAAATTTACAGATGGAAGAATGATTAAATAGAAAAAAAAAAACTCTAATGTTTCTAGATTGTGTTTTATACCTTGTTTCTCATCCGAACAATTTAATAAAGAAAGACTTGCAACAAAGCACGTCTTCGATTTATAATTACATGGGATTATTCGTATTTCTGAAAAACACGTGTCTTCACAAAATAAAAGATCTTTTCACAGTCGTGTTGATAATGTATATTACTTTTGCATTATTTCATTGTTTCTTTTTTCAGTAAGTGCAGGTATTGTGATGATAAAACAAAAAGACTGAATCATTGGCAAACTTACTTTTTATGAACAAATAAGTGTGTAAATTAAACCACCTCTGCTGTGCTTCCCACACAGAATGTTCCACTGCTTTGCATTCCGTAGCTCTACAGTTGGTTTGTGCCCCCACATTGTAGAGTGGGTGCACCTTGATTTGATCCTGAATTGTTGCCACAGAAACAAAGAAAACAACCTTGGAAACAAGAGATACCCCTGCAGGGTCGTAAGCAACGTGGATTTATTAATCTGCACGAACTGCACATATTTTCATAATTGTTTCATATTAACTGAACTAAAAATTATGGAGTGGAAGAAATGTCCATATTTTTGTTTTGTGTTCTCGTTACAGTACTCTTTGAGAGGAATTTAATTTTTTCCCAGTTACGAAGAAAATTATGAAAATAGCTAATAAATAAAAGTACTAAAAAACAATATCTGTAGTGTGAATTAATTGATCATGTTGTGCTCAACATCACTTCATTTAGAATGCCTTAAGCTGTGAAACCCAAGGATATTTATACTATATAGCTATATGTATATATAGTTCACCGTGTTATCTTCATTAAAATCTAGAAATTTTCAAATTTAACCCTTTAAGACCGGAGGGTGTACTATTACGCCCTATTTTAAGCGGCTCTAAACGCCGCCGGGCGTAACAGTACGCCCTCCGTTTTTTTTAAACTTACCCAGTCGCCGGCGATCCCACGCCGGCGATCGCGGTTGGGGGGACTCCCAGGGAGCCCCCAGCGGCACGTCCTTCCTCCTGGGGGCCTCCCCGCCATGTGAGAGTGAGGACCTTGCGAGGACCTCACAATCACATGGCCGGGTTAGCTGGCTGAGGCATTGCCAGCAGGGGGACTAACTGTAATGACAGTTAGTCCCCCTGCTGGCTGGAAATAAAATAAAAAAAAGTTAAATCATTGTAAAAAAAAAACAATTATATACTTAGATCATATATATATATATATATTATATATATATATATGATCTAAGTATATATATACACATATACATACACACACATACACTGTCTAGGTGTATTAATATATATATAATTATATATATATTAATATCAAATTACACGTGGACTGATACTGATTAAATATATATATATATAATTATTGTTATATATATATATATATATATATATATATATATATAATATAAAAAACAAATATGTAAATATGTTAAAAAATAAAATTAAAAAATTATTAAAAATAAATAATTAAAAAATATATAGATGTGTGTTATTTTGTTCTAACTGTATTGTGATATTAATACATATATATTTATATCAAAATACATGTAGAACGAAATAATATATATATCTATATACATAAATATATACATATATATCACTATATATATACCTATATATAAATACAAATATTTAAAAAAAATTATATATATATATATATATATACATATGTATACACATACGTATATATATATATATATATATATACATATAGAAACTATGCAATTTCTGGCACTCTTCCCAAATAATAATACATACCAGGTGCTTCTCTGTGCAAAATACTATAAACAAAGCAAGAAATGAGAGCACTCCATGGGTTTGGTAAATCAAATTACTGTATTCAAATAGCACGCAAAAAAATCGACGTTTCTACCGTCTAGCGGTCTTTATCAAGATCTTGATAAAGACCGCTAGACGGTCGAAACGTCGATTTTTTTGCGTGCTATTTGAATACAGTAATTTGATTTACCAAACCCATGGAGTGCTCTCATTTCTTGCTTTGTTTATATATACATATATTTATGTAATATTTTTACATAATTAGGTATCTTAATTAATTTCAATTAGCGGGACCTGCCTGACAACCAATGCCGAAAGTAAAGGGAATTTAATTTGCTAGCACTATATTTAACCCTATAACTTTCCAAGACACCATAAAACCTGTACATGGGGGGGTACTGTTCTACTCGGGAGACTTCGCTGAACACAAATATTAGTGTTTCAAAACAGTAAAATGTATTACAACGATGATATCGCCAGTAAAAGTGAAGTTTTTTGCATTTTTCACGCACAAACAGCACTTACACGGACGATATTATTGCTGCAATACTTTTTACTGTTTTGAAACACAAATATTTGTGTTCAGCGAAGTCTCCCGAGTACAACAGTACCCCTCATGTACAGGTTTTATGGTGTTTTCAAAAGTTACAGCATCAAATATAAGGCTTGTGTTTCTTTTTTTTCACATTAAAATTCACCAGATTGGTTACAACCCAAGGTATTGCAAACGGGGTATGTCCAGTCTTTTTTAGTAGCCACTTAGTCACAAACAAATGCAAGAATGGGGGTCAAGGGCTGCGCTTGAACAAAAGAAGTAAAAAGTGTATAAAAATATATATAGATAAAATAAGCAATAATAATAAAATCAAGTAAAGTTCATCCGGATGTATAGAAAAATAAATATAAATGAAATTGAAACAGTCTCACTGGTGTGTAATGATACGGTAATAATCCTCAAGTGTTGCTCCGTCCGTATGGTAGGTAGTCCATATATGTGAAAATAAAAGAGAAAAGAAAAAGCTGCCAATGGTGAAATATTGTATGTCCAGATGTGGTATATATTCAAAGGAAATGTATTTCACTCACATTTGTTGGAGCTTTAGCCAGCTCTAGGAGAAAAGACACTTAGTGGTTTGATCCCCACTATCGGATGTACTTAGATGGTTGGTCCGTCTATCCGGCTTGGGATTCCTGTAGTGTAGGCTAGGACCTACTCAGATATGCATTGTTCTTTAATGCTGGGGAGATAGGTCCGCCTTTCCGGTATTGGATGGTAGATGTCCACGGAATATATATAAAACAGCAAATAGTGCTCTCAGTGTGAACAACAAGGTAATATATTTAAAAGAGTTATACTTACAAGAATAGAGCAGACAGGTACTGCTCTATTGCCACAGCGCTGGTGGAATTATCCCCACCTAAGGATTTCTTTTGACGGGATACACTCCGAATAAAAAATAAAAAATAGAAGGATAAAAAGTCATAATAAAACTATAGTATGATAATATAAAAGTATATATAAAAAATATATAAAAAATATATAAAAAATGACAGGAGTAGAAAAAGTGTATAAAATACAATAAAAATAAGTATACAATTGGTCCTAGTATAAAAGGTAACCAAAAATAACTTTTATTGATTAAAACACACTTATTAAAACCATTTACGCGTTTCACCTTTGGGGTTTTCTCAAAATGGTAAAAGACCCCAAAGGTGAAACCCCAAAGGTGAAACGCGTAAATGGTTTTAATAAGTGTATTTTAATCAATAAAAGTTATTTTTGGTTACCTTTTATACTAGGACCAATTGTATACTTATTTTTATTGTATTTTATACACTTTTTCTACTCCTGGCATTTTTTATATATTTTTTATATATTTTTTATATATACTTTTATATTATCTATACTATAGTTTTATTATGACTTTTTATCCTTCTATTTTTTTATTTTTTATTCGGAGTGTATCCCGTCAAAAGAAATCCTTAGGTGGGGATAATTCCACCAGCGCTGTGGCAATAGAGCAGTACCTGTCTGCTCTATTCTTGTAAGTATAACTCTTTTAAATATATTACCTTGTTGTTCACACTGAGAGCACTATTTGCTGTTTTATATATATTCCGTGGACATCTACCATCCAATACCGGAAAGGCGGACCTATCTCCCCAGCATTAAAGAACAACGCATATCTGAGTAGGTCCTAGCCTACACTACAGGAATCCCAAGCCGGATAGACGGACCAACCATCTAAGTACATCCGATAGTGGGGATCAAACCACTAAGTGTCTTTTCTCCTAGAGCTGGCTAAAGCTCCAACAAATGTGAGTGAAATACATTTCCTTTGAATATATACCACATCTGGACATACAATATTTCACCATTGGCAGCTTTTTCTTTTCTCTTTTATTTTCACATATATGGACTACCTACCATACGGACGGAGCAACACTTGAGGATTATTACCGTATCATTACACACCAGTGAGACTGTTTCAATTTCATTTATATTTATTTTTCTATACATCCGGATGAACTTTACTTGATTTTATTATTATTGCTTATTTTATCTATATATATTTTTATACACTTTTTACTTCTTTTGTTCAAGCGCAGCCCTTGACCCCCATTCTTGCATTTTCTTGTTTTCAATAAAGGGTTTCCCGAGGGATCTCCCTTTTAGGGTTGCTGCTTAATTGAATTAGCGCAGACTCTTCCTCCTTTTTGTTTTACCACTTAGTCACAAACACTGGCCAAAATTTGCGGTTTTTGCATTTTTCACACACAAACAAATACTAACGCTAACTTTGGCCAGTGTTTGTAACCAGATGGCTACTAAAAAAGACTGGACATAACCCATTTGCAATACCTTGGGTTGTCTACTATTGCAAATGGTATGCCATTATGAGTGTAAATTTTATTCCTGGGCTACTATACAGTCCCAAAGGCAACGTAACCAATCTGGCAAATTTCAATTTCAAATGTAACGTGCTATATTTGACCCTGTAACTTCCCAAAACACCATAAAACCTGTACATAGGGGGTACTGTTTTACACGTGAGACTTTTCTGAATACAAATATGTGTATTTTATTGCAGTAAAAGCAAACAGTATTATTACAGTTAAAATGTCATGTAGAACTAAAAAAATAACATAATTTCTTATTTTCTCCCATTTTTTTCATATTAAATTATGTTTCATAGCTACATATTTGATATTAAATGAAAGCCCTGTTTCCCCTGAATAAAATGATATATAATAAGGGGGGTGCATTTAATAGGAAAGAGGTGAATTACCGTTGGACAGACATAGAGCGGAAATGCCAGGTTTTGTTTACGTTTTGTTTTGTTCACAACGTGTACATTTGGCTCAGTCCTTAAGGGGTTAAAGGGACACTATAGTCAACTGAACAACTACAGCTTAATGTAGTTGTTCAGGTGAGATCTATAGCTCCCTGCAGGCAATCTAATGTAAACACTGTATTTTCAGAGAAAATACAGTGTTTACATTGATTGATAGGAATACCTCCAGTGGTCGTCACTCAGACGGCCACCAGAGGGACTTCCTATCATGCAAGGCCCTAAAAAGGCCCTGTGCACGTCAGACGTATTAAAATACGTCTGACGTGTGCAGGAGAGATAAGGCACTGTGTGCCTTCTCTCTCCAGCCTGTCAGCAGAGGAGGGGGGCGGGCAAAGACCGCGAGCTGAGCTGTCAGTCAGCTCAGCTCGTGGCCACGCACACTGCCAAATGGAAGCGTCTGATTGCTCCCTGCTCGCGCCTGCCTATTTCGTCATTTTGACGAAATAGGGGGCGCGGCTTCATGAGGCTCCCGGCGCTGGAACCAGGTGAGTAAAAACTGCTGCCTGGAGAGTCCCTTTAATAAAGTTTTATTTATTTATTGTTTGGGGAATAAACAAGCAGCATAAACAAAAGGCACATTAAATATAGGGAATACAGACAGGTAAATGAAATAAATTATATTAATCATTAATTTATAAGCCTAAAATTTTAACTCTAGGGAAAATGTAAAATAAAAGAATGATCTAGACACATTTCTAGATAACTAGTTTCAGATGGTCCAGGCTGCCACCATATACATTTCCTCAAATCCATGCGCTGTCAATTTCATAAACGTGGACCTTTCAAGTAACTGCCCTAGATTGTCTGAAAGAGTCCCACATTTTCCAGGCCTATATTGTTTTGATGGCTTAGGTAATTCCCATTTAAGATGACCTCCATACCTATATATTACCTTAACAGCCGTCTTTAGAAGTCTGGACATTAACATCTGCTTTAAAATATTTGATGTTATAGGATGTAGGATGCTGTGCCATGTCATAGATCACTAAAGGTAATGACAAATATGTTTATTAGACAACTGAATGGTTCACTTGGTCTAGTGGATGCTAATGTACTCTGCTCAAGGAATGTCACACAGCACTCATGAAAACAAGGCCACCTCCTATGAACATATAAGACCAAAAAAAATAATTGTAGAAAATGGTAAAACAACCAACTATAAATGCAGAGCATAGTGGATTTTACCAGGTTACTTTAAAATACGATATGTACACACAAAGGATGTAAATCCAATTCTCACCAGCAGAGTGAAAAATACTTAGCTGGTGTGGGAGTTAACTACAGCTTCCCAGTAAATCTCCCTCCTATAAGACAATACAATCTACCAAATAAGCGGGACACCAGCTGAACCTAAAAAAAAAAAAAAAAAAAAAATGGAACAAAACATAGTGTAATACAGTAAACTGACACAACAAAGTGCTTGAAAATATAAATGCAAATAAATGGTCCTATGCGCTTCCTCCCAATTCAGGAGCGCAGACATCAAGACCTGGAACGCAGATGTAGCTTCCAGGAATAACGGCAACTTCAAAGGTTAACGTGCATGCTCCAGGAAGCACCTGTGATTGGATTCCACTGAAAAGAATATCGTACTCACACCCCCCCAGGAGGACCAATTGGAATGAAGAGAGGGGAATTTAAAGCAGGACTCGGTGGGGAGGGTAATTTTTATGTTGATTTTAAATTTTGGTTCTGGGGAAGTCCCGAAATGGGAAGAAACATGTAGGACCATTTCTTTGCTTTTATATTTTCAAATATAGTCAATAAAAGCCACTCAGTATAGTCAGACACACACTCTTAGAGACATACATAGCTAGACAATGCCAAACATGCCAAAAAATACATGTGACTACATGTCTATATTTGTCAATGTGTGTTTATCTGTGCATCAGTGTGTCTGTGTGTGTGTATGCATGTGCTTGCATCAGAATGTGTATCAGTATGTGTGTATCAGTGTTCATGTAACAGTGTGTATAGGTGTGTATGTATTAGTGTGTGTGTCTACGGCTGCAATGCGAGGGAGGTTTTGTATGGGTAATGCAAAGGTAAATTGACTGCATATATAATACAGTGTATATAATATACATACATATACAATACATGAGGCAACACAAATAAAACACATACAGGATAATATATATGTGAAAAGATTAGAGAATATGTAGGGGAAATGTCTATGACACTGTTTTCTTATCTATAACTTTATAATTTGGTAAATGATTTTTTTGCCAAACTAAAAGTTTCATTTTTCAATAACCCCCTCACACCAGCCCTTATGTATACACGACTGACAGGCTATGCAACCATACCCAGCAATCATGTATGAACTATTAGCATAATTGCTAATTAGATTTGTTTAATGCAAAATAATTTGGTTTGCCAATTATGCCATAACTACAGTCAGAGAGCTCATAACGCAGCGGCCCAGGGGACTGTGACACTGAACGATGAATACAGAGACTAGCTCTCTGTATTCAGTGCTGCAAGCCCACCCTTCAATATAACTACAGCTCCTTATACACACAATGAACCCCTATTTTTTTCACTTTTGGTGTTAGTGGGTGCCTCACGTTTGAGTTCTGCCTAAGGCATCGCAAAGTTTAGAGCCGCCACTGGATGAGTGTGATGTGCATAGGTCTGTGTGGTTGTCTAAGCGTGATTGTGTATGGTGGCTGTGTGTGAGGTGTGAGTGTGGTCGTTGCTGAATGTAATGAGTGGACGGTGGCTGAGAGTGATTCTGTCTGGCTGAGTTTGAGTGTGTGGGGGTTGTGTGTTCATAACTAAAAATATGTTAATGCAGCAATTGTGTTTTCTCATCTGTTGCTTCTTTGTACTAAAATTACAAGTTTTTAATATATACCATCTTTAAGTGGCACAACGGATTTATCCAACTGTTACTTATTATATAAACAAACATACATACAGTCATAGAGACACATATACACAGACATACACACACAGTAATACAAACACAGTCCTATTGATACATATAAAGAGGCATACAGACACGCATTCAAAGTCATATAGCACAAATACACAGACTCCTAGAGACACACTTACACACTCATACAGACACTCAAACAGACACACATGCACACACTCAGACACATAGTCATACATATACACATATACATTGCCGACCCCTACTATACTGAAACGTTTCTTTCTTATCTTTATTACTCTGACTTGTTGTTACCCATGAGTTAATTTACCCTTCTTGTGGTGACTCCCTAATACAGGATGAGCAAACCTGTTTCATTGTATCTCCTCAATCTCTTCCATTATGTTCTTGCATTGTTATACTACATAAAATGAACCAGACATTGTTCAGAATGTGCAACGACTTATGAAATACAGTGACCTTGGGAAAGGTGCAAATCTCGAAGAAGAAGAAAAAAAAAACAAGTGATTCTTTTATATAATGTAATGGCTTGCTACGCAATTGGCTGCTTCACCGACTAATTGGCTCGCACAATCGTACCTAGTTGCATGGATTCCTAAGCTATATTAAAATGTACCCTACAGCAGATGTCTTAAACATATGGCATTTGTAATTTAAGGGAAGCAGTGACAGTGGGAGATTCACCAGAAACAAAAAAGCATTTTTTTAATTTTTGTGATTAAATAAAGAGAATGAGAAAAATATAAATGGTTGTATATGCTTATATTCAAAATCATTCAAAAGTATGCAAGATCATGAATAATTTATAGTCACTTCAACATAGAGAAAAATAAAGAGTAAATTAAAGTATCTGCGACAGTTTATACGTGTTAGGCTTCCTGAGAATCTTAGTGGGATTCAAATGAATGTAGTGCATGAAATTGATCATGACAGACCTTTTAGCCAAAACAAATAAACTACAATAGAGTAATAACCAAGGAGAATAAAAGAGAGGCCAGAAATAGAGCAGGGTTAAATCGGGGAGGAGGGGGGGGCAGGTTCAAAGTGAGTGCTGCATACAGGCCTTTTTAACAACGTTCAGCCATAATGATCTCTCTGAATATTTCAGTAGAGGGATTTTCTCTGAGTTAGGGTTACTTCTACAAAGTATGGTAGGTAACTGTAAAAGCATTACGAGAGATGTAGTCCATAAAATCTGGAGTGCTGAAGGTTGTCTCTTCCTGGTGTGCGGTGAGGGTTGATGTAGGGTTAGGTCTGGTATAGGGTTAATGTTGAGTTAGGGTTAATGTTGAATTAGGGTTAAATATACTGTAGGAATGAAGTTAGAGGTAAGGTTAGGTTAGGTATATGGTTAGAGTTAGTGTAAGCATAAGGATAAGATATTTGCCTATGAAAATATTAATTTATCTGGACCTGGGCCAGATACATGTATGTTTACAGCAGCATGATCTCAATGCTAAAGCATCTCATTATTTTTATCAAGACCGAGGCAAACAAAAATTTGCCGCCCCTCATATGTAATACCCACCATGGGACATCACAATGCCCCATCAATATGATCTGCCATATGGGCCAATGCCAGTTCTGCACACAGTGTCTTTTATCTGAAAAGGCAGTGTGTTTATATTAAAAAGCCAGGAACAGGCTATAAACACCATAACCCCTCCCCCCCCATAGTGGTCCTCTCCCTCCCCCTTTGTGGTCCTCCCTCTCCCCATCTCCCCCCTCCCTTAGTTGTCCTCCCTCTCCTCCTACCCTCCTTTGGTGGTCCCTCCTATCCCCCCTTACTTTTAACCCCCTCCCTGTTGTGCCTCCTACCTAGCTTTGTAGCGTGGCCAGGCGGCAGGTGCTTCTGTTTCCTGTACCCAGCCGGACTGACAGGAAGTTCTCACCGAGTGAGCACAACCTGTCAGTCTGTTCCGCAGCCGGCCGCGCACACGCCCGGCCACGCTACATTGAGTGACTGGCAGGCTGGAGCGCTGTGCTCTTCCCTCCTGCCGAGTCACCCAAATCTGGCACCCCTTGGGCCGGTGCACCCTAGACGACTACCTAAGTCGTCTATAGGACACGCTGGCCCTGAAGTTGAGCTCCTCGGCTCGCAACTTTGCGGCTCTTTTTTGGACAAGAGGTAGCAAGGATCCCGGCCATAATAGTGGAGTGCACATGCTCTCCCAAAAGAAGGCCGGACTGCCTTCTTTTCACTACGTCAGGATAAGGTTGTATGTAGCATGTCTCTCCCCCATTTTGGCATGATCATTCAATACAATATTAAGTTTATTAAGATTGAGGATTAATTTTGTAAGTTTTTTTTAATTTTTTTTTATGTTTTTTTTTTTAATATATTCTCCTGCTTAAACAAACAAGCAAAAGAGGTGAAAAGGCACTATTTAACAATGCCATATTTATAAATCTAATCTATTTGGTCACAATAGGCCTTACAGCAATAGGTTTTTGGTTATGCTTTCCTGATACTCCTTGGGCTTAAAAATCAAGTTAAATCATGTTAATACCAGAAGTAATTAGGACGTATCTCAGTGGATAGGTCCTAAAAGGATACTACTTACTGCATAAGGCTTTATTGAAATAATGGGCACTAAGCAGAGCCAAGATACAAGTGAAGCAAGAGAGGCAAAAATTGCCTCAAAAAAGGAGATTCTGACTAAGGCCAAGATAAAGAGATGAAAATAGCCTCACTATTTTCCCCTCAAACTTAGAAAAAACACAAGAACTTAACTAAATCCCCTGCACCCTAAATCCAATTGACCCCCCTGAGAATCTAAAGTCACATCTGCACAAGCAGAGGGGGTACTGGAAAGAGGTGCTCAACTGAACCAATTCAGAAAAATATTGGACTATCATTTTAACAAATTCAATTAAAGGTAAAAGCAAATGAGGAAAAAGTAGAATATCTTGAGTTTGCATTAAAAGCAGCTAATAGTCAGATGCAAGATTTAAAGGGGAAAGTTGAATCCCTAGAGTTTAAAATTACAGATAGTGAAGATAGAGCACGCATAAAAATATCCGTATAAGTGGTGTATCCGAAAAAATCAAACAAACAGAACTGAGACGTTTTCTCCTTGAGTTATTTAAAGATATGGGTATTTCAGAAGCTCAGGATGAGGCAATTATAGAACGGCACATAGAACCTTCAAGCCAAGCAATATAGGGGATGATCTTCCCAGAGTTATAATTGTAAGGATCTCCTCTTATTTTGTCAAACAAAAAATAGTAGAGGCGATTAAAGTTTTTGACGTATCTGAAGCTAGATTTAGAAACTTACAAATGTTTCGGTATTTGTCAGCTATGACAACAGCTATAAGAAGCTATAAGAAGGTCTTTTGATTTTTTTACTGAAACTCCAAGAGAAAAACAGATCAGATAGAACTGGGGGTTCCCCTGACATTTTTTTGTCAGACTCGGCGATAGAACGCACATTATAAATTCTAAAGAGGCTAAAGATTAAATGTCTAAGTATCTAAGTTAAAGGACAACTATAGTGCCAGGAAAGCTTACTCGTTTTCCTGCCACTATTGTGCCCTGAGGGTGCCCCCACCCTCAGGGTCCCACTCCCTCCAGGCTCTAGGGTGAGGAAGGGGTTAATCCCTTGCCTTTTTTCCAGAGCCGGGCTCCCTTGATAATGAGGAGAGACACTTTACCATGAGATTTTTTTCACTATAAGATTATCAAGGGAAGTTAGTAGGCATGTGCATGGGGAAAATTTTCGGTTCGGCATTTCGCAATTCGGGACTTCCGCAATTCGGCACTTCGAAACTCCGGAACTTCGGCAACTTGGGAAGTTCGGCACTTCAGCACTTCGGCACTTCGGCACTTCAACACTTCAACACTTAGGAACTTCGGCACTTCGGCACTTCGACACTTCGACACTTCGACACTTCGACACTTCGGAACTTCAGAATTTCAGAACTTCGTCATTTCGGAATTTCGGCACTACGGAACTCTTGCAGCCACTTAGTAGATAACTACCGAATTCCCACGGCATTAGGGAGTTATCTACCAAAAGGCTGAAACACCTAAATTGGTCTTTCAGCCAAATTTCCTAATACTAAGTAAAAATTACTTAGTATTAGTAAATTTTGCCCCTACTCGCTATATCGTGAGTAGGGGCACGTCTATTAAACAGTGACCAGCCTGTGGCTGCTCACTGTTAACAGTGGGTGGGTGCCCTAAATTAGGAAAAAGGGGGTCCTAATGTCCTCCCCCTGGCCCCCACCCCTCAGCGGTGGGTGGGGGCCCTAAATACTAGTAAGGGGGGACATAATGTCCTTCCCCCTGGCCCCCACCCCTGAACGGTGGGTGGGGGCCCTAAAATTAGAATAAGGGGGGACCTAATGTCCTCCCCCTTGCCCCCACCCCTGAGCGGTGGGTGGGGGCCCTAAATACTAATAAGGGGGGACCTAATGTCTTCCCCCCTGGCCCCCACCCCTGAGCGGTGGGTGGGGGCCCTAAATACTAATAAGGGGAGTACCTAATGTCCTCCCCCCAGGCCCCCACCCCTGATCGGTGGGTGGGGGCCCTAAATACTAATAAGGGGGGACCTAATGTCCTCCCCCCGGCCCCCACCCCTGAACAGTGGGTGGGGGCCCTTAATTAGAATAAGGGGGGACCTAATGTCCTCCCCCCTGGCCCCCACCCCTGAGCGTTTGGTGGGGGCCCTAAATACTGATAAGGAGGGGCTAATGTCCTCCCACCTGGTCCCCACCCCTGAGCGGGGACCTTAAATAAAAAATTAACCCCCCCCCTCCAGGTGACTAGGGGTCCCCCATTTTTTTAGGGTGTGGGGTGTAGGTAGGGGTTAGTTTTTTTTGGGGGGGTACTAGGGGTTTGGGGACCCCTAGTCATCTGGTGGAGGGGGGGTTATTTTTTTATTTAGGGCCCCCACTCACAGCTCAGGGGTGGGGGCCATGGGGGACGACATTAGGTCCCCCCCTTATTAGTATTTAGGGCCCCCACCCACCGCTCAGGGGTGGGGACCAGGGGGGAGGTCATTAGGTCCCCCCCTTATTAGTATTTAGGGCCCCCACGCACCGCTCAGGGGTGGGGGTCAGAGGGGAGGACATCAGGTCCCCCCCTTATTCTAATTTAGGGCCCCCACCCACCGCTCAGGGGTGGGGGCAAGGGGGGAGGACATTAGGTCCCCCCTTATTAGTATTTAGGGCCCCCACCCACCCCTCAGGGGTGGGGGCCAGGGGGGAGGACAAATGTCCCCCCCATCATTTTACTTTAGGGCCCCCACCCGCCGCTCAGGGGTGGGGGGCAAGGGGGAGGACATTAGGTATCCCCTTATTATAATTTAGGGCCCACCACTCAGGGGTGAGGGCTTGGGGGGAGGACAATAGGTCCCCCTTATTCTGATTTAGGGTCCCCACCCGCCGCTCAGGGTGGGTGCCGGGGGGGATGACAATAGGTTCCCCCCAATTATTTTACTTTAGGGCCCCCACCCACCGCTCAGGGGTGTGGGCCGGGGGGGCAATAGGTCTTTTTTTTTTTTTTTTTAACAGTGAGCAGCCACAGGCTGCTCACTGTTTAATAGACATATCCCTACTCGCGGTATATCGAGTAGGGGCATAATTTACTAATACTAAGTAATCTTTACTTAGTATTAGTAAATTTGTCTGAAAGACCAATTTAGGTCTTTCAGCCTTTTAGTAGATTGCTCCCTAATACCGTGGAATTTAGGGAGTTATCTACTTATTCATTCCTGTCATTACATTGACTGGCTAAGTAACTTACATTTTTATATGAATGTATGTTACTTTATTGTTGTAAGTGTTGCAAATGCTTACAGCTGAATCCTGGCTATGTTTGTATACTTTTTATTTAAAATTGTATACAGTGTAACATTCTTCATTCTTCCACTGGGTAAGTATATTAGTTCTTAGCAATACTGTGCTTCGGAACTTCGGCACTTCGACACTTCGGAACTTCGGCAACTTCGGCACTTCAGCACTTCGGAAATTCGGAAATTTAGAACTTCGGAACTTCGACCATTCGGCAGTTCGGCAATTCGGCAATTCATCTATTCGGACAATCGGAAGTACCTGAATGTCTGAATTGCCCGATATTCGTCCGAATTCACATTTGGACCGAAACTAATTGCACATGTCTAGAAGTTAGATTTAGGGATAATATAGATATTGGATCTACTACTTCAGTTAGTTTTTATTATGGATAAATGATTCAATAAAGTTATGCCTTGTTATTGTTGTGAATCACTTTACCTTGAGAGTCACTTCACTACTAAATTAAGGTTAAATGTATGGTGAATGGTTAGGAAAACCAAATTGAATAGAGTGTGTTGTTAATATTGAACATTCCTCCCTTTCCTACCCTTTGATTCATGACTTTGGAAGGATCCCCCCCTTCAAGTATCTAAGAGCAATGACACCCGTGACTAACCCTGATAGATATGTTGCACAAAGAAAAGATTGATATAGCTGCAATCCAGGAGACACACTGGAAATAAGCTGATGCCACGTGTTTCAATTTTGGTAACTATACAGTGAAGGTGCTTTCATCTATGGATGATAGAAAACAGAGGGGGGTGGCGATTTTCTTTTCAAAGGAGATTCATTACGAGTGCATATCTAAGATAAACGACAAAGTGGGGAGATTTGTTTTTGTGGTTTGTAGACTGAATGACAACCTGCTTTCTATATTGAATTTATATGGCCCCAATAAGAAACAAATTTGTTTTGTAAATGCGGTTTTAGATTAGATCCAGAACAGGGAACATTTATAGTCTTAGAAACTTTAACTGTATAGTTGGCACTGACTTAGATGGGCTTGGAAAAATAAACAGGTTTCAAAACCCTGCAGTTAAAAGTCTGGCTCAAGCATTACAATCCACTCTATGGAAATTTAAACTTTATGATACTTGGTGGACACTAAGACCGGAAAACAGAGTTTTCACATTTTTGTTAAATCGTCATTGCTCGTATTCAGGAATCGATCTGGTACTGACAGACCAGCATTCTATTACACAGTGTAAAAGCATTCAAATAATCCCAATTTCATGATCCGATCATGATGCAGTCATTACAGAAATGCAAGATAACTATAAGAGAAGTATAAGAACTTGGAAAATAAATGATACCCTATTATTAAAAAAGAAAATGTATACAGTCTGTCAAAACTGGAAGAATTTTTTTTTTAAAGAAAATTTTACAGGGGAAGTAAGCCTTCCAACAGTTTTGTGTGCGTTTAAAAGTGTGATGGGGGGTTAGTTAATTAAGTTAAATTATGTTGATGAAATTAGTGTTGTTGATGAAATAAGAACAAGAAAGATTTCTCAAATAAGAACTGCCATTCGAGAACAATGAAATATAAAAGCAGAAAGGATTATGGTAAATATGAGACACAAATGGTATTACCTAGGTAACTGAGCTGATAACCTTATGTCAAATCAATTTAAAAGGGACAATCTGAAAACCAGAATTTTTAAGATTATACATGAGATGGAAACCTGCTTAAGTCCCGCTGCTATTGGGAACCCTTTTAAGAGGTTTTATATAACACTATGTAACCTCCCTAAAAGATCTGAAACTTCAAAAATAATGAAATATATAAGGGATTCAAACTTAACCCAGATTTAGCAAGACCAAAGAGAGTCGCTAGATTCCCCTATGAAGGAACACGAAATTAGGAGGGCTATAGACAGGCTCCGCACCAAAAAGGCCCCAGGCCCTGATGGATACTCAAATTTATTCTATAAGAAATTGAAACTCTTGATAATTCCCCATCTGACAAGTACATTTAATATAATCAAGGAAAGTAGGAATTTCCCAGCTGAAATGTTGCTAGCAGTAATAGCCCCTATTCCCAAACATGACAAGGGCAACACGAGGGTTCCTAATTACCGGACGTTCTCCATAATAAACATAGACACTAAAATATACTCTTCTGAAATTGCAGAAAGAATGAAAGCCGTTATCCCCTATATTATTCATCAGGACCTGACAGGGTTTTTTAAAGAAAGGCAGGCATGTGGGAACACCCATAAAGTTATAGACCTTATTCAATATATAACAACCTACAAAACTCCATCAATCATTCTGGCCTTAGATGCAGAAAAGGCCTTTGACCAGGTTGACTGGCACTTCCTGGAAGAGGTTCTCAACGCTTTCAATTTCGGGAGGGGGCAAATCAACTCGGTCATGGCCTTATACACTATTCCATCCGATAAAATAGTGGGACATGGTTTACATTTTGAATGGTTTCAGATTCGTAATGGAACTTGCCAGGGGTGTCCGCTGGCACCAATGCTTTACATCATAGGCGTGCGCAGCCAATTGCATTAGGGTGTGCACCCTAAAGCACAAACACACGGCGCATGTATATATATATATATACATATATATATATATATACATACACACACATACATATACTGATGTGTGTGTGTGTGAGGGTGTTTGTAGTGTGCTATGTGGGTGAGGGTGCTGGTAGTGTGCTGTGTGTGAGGGTGCTGTTTGTGTGATATGTGTGTGTGAGGGTGCTGTTTGTGTCGTGTATTTGTGAGGGTGCTGTTAGTGTGCTGTGTGTGAGTGTGCTGTTTGTGTGAGGGTGCTGTATGTGTTTGTGAGGGTGCTGTTAGTGTGCTGTGTGTTTGTAAGGGTGCTGTGTGTGTGTTTGTGAGGGTGCTCTTAGTGTGGTGTTGTGTGTGTGTGTGTGTGTGTGTGTGTGTGTGTGTGTGTGTGTGTGGGTGTGTGAAGATGCTCTGTGTGTGAGGGTGCAGTATGTTTGCTGTGTGTGTGTGGGTGCTGTATGTGTGTGGGTGCTGTTTGTGTGCTGTGTGTGTGAGGGTGCTGTTTGTGTGCTGTGTATGTGAGGGTGCCGTGTGCACGCGCTGTTTGTGTTAGGGTGCTGTATGTGTGTAGGTGCTGTGTGTGTGTGTGAGCTCTGTATGTGTGTGTGGGTGCTGTATGTTTGGAGGGATTGTGAAGGTGGGGGCAGATTAGTAAATAACCCCCCTCCCTTCTTACCTTATGTAGGGAGGGGGGATCCTTGCTGTCCAAGGGAGAGTGAACTCTAGCCTGCGGGGCTAGAGTTCACTCTCGCGAGATCTGAGCATTGCCGCGGCAAAGCTCAGATCTCGCGAGAGGAACCTGGCGGAGCTTCTGTCTAGAGCTCCCCGGGTCCTCTCCTTCCTCCCTCCATGCTGCTGTGGCTGGTGAGGTACATCGTTGATCTCCCCGCTGGCCCATGGAGGCTAAGAGCAGAGCCGGCAGTCAGATAGCGCCAGCTCTGCATGAGCCGACAGGGGAGATCTGGAGATCTCCCCTGCCGGCAGGGGTCAAGTCCTGGGGAATAATATGTGGGATCTCTCCCAAGATTCCCACCCCCTCAAAAAAAATAATATACACTTACAGACACACACATATATTCACAGACACATACACACTTACAAACACATACACTCACAGACACACACACACTCACATACACACACACATTCACAGACACACACACATTCACACATACACTCACACACACACATACAGACACACACACACAAACACATACATTCACAGACACACATTCACAAATTATTATTTTTTTAATAAAAAAAAAAAATTGTCCACCCAGCCTCCCTACCTGGAGTGCTGGCATGGACTTGTCCCTGGGGTCCAGTGGGGCGGGCGCCTCTCTCCATATCAGCCTCTCTCTCCATATCAGCCGCGGCGAGGGAGCTGTGAGCTCTCTGCTCCCTCTCGCCACGCGGGCTGTCTACAGTAGCTGGGAGCCGGAATATGACGTCATATTCCGGCTCCCAGCATCAGCAAACAGCGCGCGGTGAGAGGGAGCAGAGAGCACACAGCTCACAGCTCACAGCTCCCTCGCCGCGGCTGATATGGAGAGAGAGGCTGATATGGAGAGAGAGGCTGATAAGGACAGGGGGGACACAGGGGGTGGAAGGGGGACATTAAGTTGCGCTGAGTGCCTGCAGGAACGGCGTTCCTGCGCAAATAACAGTGCAGGAACGCTGTTCCTGCAGGACAATCCATAGACGTTCCGCGGGGATTAGGGTGTGCCCAGGCACACCCGGCACACCCCGTGCGCACGCCTATGCTTTACATGTTGTTGTTGGAACCCTTGGTAGCAAGAATCCGGGCATTGGAAACTATTAGAGGAGTTAAAGTGGGCAAACTGATATGTTAATGAAATCTGTTCGTGGATGATGTGCTGCTGACCTTGACAGAACCTGAAAAATCTATTGAGGCAGTTTTAAGGGAGGCAGATAAATATGGAGAGATGTCAAATGACAAAATTAATATACATAAGAGTCAGGTAATGCAGATTGGCTTGGATCAGGCAACAATTGTCAAATTAACTAATAAATATTAATTCTCATGGACAAAAGATTGTCTGAGATATCTAGGCATATACAGCTGATTCTCGAAAAATTTGAATATCGTGCAAAAGTTCATTTATTTCAGTAATGCAACGTAAATGGGGAAACTAATATATGAGATAGACGCATTACATGCAAAGTAAGATAGTTCAAGCCGTGATTTGTCATAAGTGCGATGATTATGGCTTACAGCTCATGAAAACCCCAAATCCACAAGCTCAGTAAATTAGAATATTACATGCAATCAATAAAACAAGGAGTGTACATAGAACAATATCGGATCTCTGAAAAGTATAAGCATGCAGATGGACTCAGTACTTGGTTTGGGCTGCTTTTGCAGCAATTACTGCCTCAATGCGGCGTGGCATGGGAGCTATCAGCCTGTGGCACTGCTGAGGTGTTATGGAAGACCAGGATGCTTCAATAGCGGCCTTCAGCTCTTCTGCATTGTTCGGTCTCATGTCTCTCATCTTTCTCTTGGCAATGCCCCATAGATTCTCTATGGGGTTAAGGTCAGGCGGGTTTGCTGGCCAATCAAGCACAGTAATCCCATGGTCATTGAACCAGGCTTTGGTGCTTTTGGCAGTGTGGGCAGGTGCCAAGTCCTGCTGGAAAATGAAGTCAGCATCCCCATAAAGCTCATCTGCGGAAGGAAGCATGAAGTGCTCCAAAATCTCTAGATGTCTGCGTTGACCCTGGACTTAATGAAGCACAGTGGACTAACACCAGTAGATGACATGGCTCCCCAAATCAACACAGACTGTGGAAACTTAACACTGGACTTCAATCATCTTGCAGTTTGTGCCTCTTCATTCTTCCTCCAGACTCTGGTTCCAAATGAGATGCAAAAGTTGCTCTCATCAGAAAAGAGGACTTTGGACCACTGAGCAACAGACCAGGTCTGTTTTTCTTTAGCCCAGGTAAGACGCTTCGGACGTTGTTCAGGAGAGGCTTGACAAGAGGAATATGACAACGGAAGCCCATGTCCAGGATCCGTCTGTGTGTGGAGGCTCTTGATTCACTGACTCCAGCCTCAGTCCACTCCTTGGGAAAGTCCCCAACACTTTTGAATGGCCTTTTCCTGACAATCCTCTCCAGGCTGTGGTCATCCCTGCTGCTTGTGCACCTTTTTCTTCCACACTTTTCCCTTCCACATAACTTTCTATTAATGTGCTTTGATACAGCACTTTGGGAACATCCAACTTCCTTCGCAATTACCTTTTGAGGCTTTCCCTCCTTATGGAGGGTGTCAATGATGGTTTTTCTGCACAACTGTCAGGTCAACAGTCTTCACCATGATTGTGATTCCTACTGAACCAGACTGAGAGACCATTTAAAGGCTCAGAAACCCTTTGCAGGTGTTATGGCTTACTTAGCTGATTAGAGTGGGACACTGTGAGCCTAGAATATTGCACCTTTTCACAATATTCTAATTTACTGAGATTGTGGATTTGGGGTTTTCATGAGCTATAAGCCATAATCATCACACTTATGACAAATCACAGCTTGAACTATCTTGCATTGCATGTAATGCGTCTATCTCATATATTAGTTTCCCCTTTTACGTCGCATTACTGAAATAAATGAACTTTTGCCCAATATTCAAATTTTTTGAGTATCACCTGCATATATATATATATATATACCCCAAAATTTGGAGCAGATCTTCTAAAGCAGACTAGTGAATGGAAAAATCTAAATGTGTCCTTGTTGGGCAAAATTAACTTGGTCAAAGCCTATATATTACCAAGAAGGTTCTACTGCCTCAGAATGATACCTATTCCAATACCCATGGCTTGGTGTAGAAAATGTCAAAGTATTGTAGGTAAATTTATTTGGAATAATAAAAAAAACCTTGAATAGAGATAGAGGCACTACACAGACACAAAGATTGAGGGGGTGCAGGGTTTCCACGTCCAGGCCAGTATGATCATTCATTTTTGTAAGATCCAATGCCCCTCCCCCAAAATGGAGGACTGGTATTGGATAGAACAGTTAATGGTGTGAGCAACCTGGCGAGTCTCCTATGGATGGATCAGGATGAACTAGGAGTCAGAATTACAGATTCAAACAATTGCAAACCAGACATGCTGTTGAAAATGTGGACTCAGTTTAAAAAGGTCCGTTGAATAATTATATAATTAAGGTGGTTCCCGTTTCCATATTTGAAGATCTGATTTCTAATTCGAATATGGCATCATGGCCAAAGAGAGAAAATATAAAAGCTATAGACCTGTTCCATGGGAGTGGAATCAAGAGTATTGCTCAATTAAATCGTGAATTCAATATCCCAATGAGTCAATATTTTAATGTATGTAGAATTCAATATTACGTTGTAAAACATCTGTGCCCAGAGGACAACGATGAGTTAATTGCAGAAAAAGAGAAACTGTTTAGTAAAGTCCCCTAAACTGGTTGTTTAAAAAGATGGTATCATATTTTGCAGAAAATGGTTCCAGAAAAGTTCCCCAAAGCTTGGATTAGATGGTCAGAAGATGTAGGCATTGAGAGGGAGTGGACAATATGGTCTGAAAACTGGAGTATTACAAAAAGAACCACACATTGTATAAATATTCAGGAACTCCAATTTAAGACAATGTTTAGATGGCATATTGTCCCACAAACGATCCATAAGTTTTAACCAGTTAATGCCCGAGTTGTGCTGGCGATGTGGAGAGAGCACCAGAAACTATATACATAGGTGGTGGGAGTGCAAACTCATCAAACCCATGTGGGATGAGATTTTGGGGCTAATTGCTGCTTTGACTAATACTGTAATCAATCCCCACCCGAAAATAGTTATACTCCATAGTGGGCTAAAAATCATACCGCCAGCAAAGAGGAGTTTGGTTATTCATGTCCTTCTGTTCATAAAGTTATTAATTGCTCGTAACTGGAAAACTCAGAACCATATATGTTGGGGAGAGGTTAAAAAGCAGATTGACCATGTAGCCTTGATGGAAATTTTTTATTTTATTTCTCATCTAAATTTAGAAGGATTCTATAAGATCTGGCAACATTGGTACTCTAAATTCCCAGAGAAACACACAGTCAGGATAGGGGTCGATATTTAGATTTTTAGTATCCCTACTGATGGACTGATTGACTGATTGATAGACAGATGGGGTAGCATTAAAAGTGGTGGTGGTTGTTTGTCTAAAAGAAGGTTTTGTGGATAGTTATTTGACATGTAGGGTGGTTTCAGTTATTAATTTTGTTTTCTTTTTCTTATTCAACCCCTTTTTGATGTATATAAATATGCAGCAGAATGATGACACAACCAGAGAATATCTGATATATTTATGTAAGAGTAGTCTGAAACCTGCAAAAAAAAAAGAAAAAAGAAAAAAAAAAGGATCACTATATTTATATATAGTTTACTATGAAAATTCACAAATGACTGACATACCTTCCTCTGTCAGCCACTCTCTCCCCACTTAATGCAAGATTAAAAACAGCTATGCATCAGTCATACTTAGATTCTTCTTGAGGTGGAGTCAGAAGGCCCAGAGGCCCATGGTCTGCTGTTTTATGTTGTGTTGTTGTGAGTGCCTGTTTGTTTCCCTATATGATTTAGTTATATGTATTACATTGCATGTATTGATTGTGTCACGTTTACATAGATTGAGATGGAGCTCAACTGCAGATTTCTTGGATTTAGATGTAGAATTAGATTTATAGAGAGTAATATAGGAACTGGCAATTCAATATAAGAAATACGGTTACTGTATCTTTAATTATTTCGGTTGAAGGAGAATATAGGTTTTAAGCTAGCAGGATACGTTATCAGCTGGAGCCTGAAAGTTTAGTGGGCAGGTTACAGCAGAATTGATTGGAGGACTTGAGAGCAGACCTAAGGATGAGTGCTCAGGAGTCTTTGAGAGGAAAAGTTCGTATAACAGAGGGAACGAATAACTTAGCTTCCTGAGGTTGAAGTTTGGTTCCAGAGTTCCCTTCCAGGGAGGTTCTTTGGGGAGACAGGACGAGAGGAGTCAGATACAAGCCGTGGTCGAGGAGAGGAGAAGGCGGTTAGACGAGTTTCAGTCCGATTCGGTACACAGGTAAGTTGTAGAGAGAGAATTTCAGCCGGTTAAGTTCCGCGGTACGCCGTTCATTAATCCAGCGTCTTGTGTCTGGTGCGGTCGCATTATGTAGCGTGATGAGACCGCATCAGAGAGGGGGTGTGGCTAAACTCCGTCAACCCGGAAGAGACAGGAATTACTGGTAACGGGCATGACAGATTGTCCAGGTTGTATATGCATTTCCCTCTCCCCCATTTTCCTGTCTTATTGTTTTCCGAGCAGGGCATTGTCCCATTGTTTTACGGACACGTTCAGAGTAGTTCAAACTGGCTGCCCTGCCACTCCTTTAAATACCTAATGTGGTATCAGCTCTTGCTATTGTCTGTCCCCACCCTTGTTTGTACCACAGTACTGCATTCACACTAATGTAATTAAGTTTTGTAATGTAAATGGTTACTAGCCCAAGTCCATGCTGCTATTGGTTGGCTTGGGATATACAGTGTAATTGGTTACTATCCCAAGTCCATGCTGCTATTGGTTGGCTTGGGATATGCAGTGTAATTCGTTACTATCCCAAGTCCATGCTGCTATTGGTTGGCTTGGGATATGCAGTGTAATTGGTTATTGGCCAAGCCCATACTGCTATTGGTTGCCTCAGACTCACTGTGCTGTTTGGGAGGTGGTTACGGTGGAGGACCTGGTGGAGAACTTGGTGTACCACTGTAACCCTATTCCATATAAAATAGGCTGAGGAGGTATAAATAGATGTGCGTTCTTCAAAAAAGGTTGTTGATCTCCCCTTCAGTAAGTGTTGTCTAGTGTTTGGGAAGGTGAGCTATAATCACTGAAGCAGCATTTCTTTTCAGCCTGAGTGGTCTTAGATACTCATGCGGCATATTGCACCTCCTCTACAGGTCTGTCACATACATATATGATCAATCAATATAATTAAAATTGAACAATCTCCATTGAAACTAACTGAATCTTCCTTGCACAATGTTTAAAAATTTGCCCCAGAACTGTGCTTAATGTATGATTCTCACGTTTGGTTAATGAAGGGGCAGGCTGAGCACCATGACCCCTCTAGCCTTTGGACATCATTCACTGGCTACGAGTGTCAGGTTAGTGTACAGTTAGAGGTAGGGTTAGGATAGTGTTAGCATAAACAATTAAAATAGAAATCTATATGAGGAGTTTAACAATCAGGACTGATAAGTGAATCTATTTTGAGTTTTTTTCTTTAGTTGCACTGAATGTGTAAAAATTGTTATAAGCAAAACTGTGAAAAAATATTATTTGTTTCATTTTTTTTCTCATTTTTAACATTATACTCATACTTAGTATTATGTTAGTTATACACATAGCATATTAACCCCTTAAGGACACATGACATGTGTGACATGTCATGATTCCCTTTTATTCCAGAGGTTTGGTCCTTAAGGGGTTAAACGAAAGCCTTTTTATCTGTCCTTTCAAGAACATACATAGTATGTTTGGGTGCTTGTAAAGTGAAACCCTTAGATTTACTCTCAGGCTAGTTTTCTCAAAGCACTACATAATAGAAAATTGTTACAGTACTTATCGTAATTTTCTTTTCCTGTCCAATATTCATGTGAGCATCACATGTGGGTTAGCTTCTACCTCTCAGCTGATAGGAAAGGGATCTTAATTTTAAATGATGGTATATAAGGAATCCATCTCCCCAGAATAAGCAGTCTAGTAACCCAAGTCAGTCCAGACAAAAGGAGGGTTCGTTGATGCTGACATAGATATATGCCAGGAAAAGAAAATTACAGTAAGTATTATAACAATTTTCTGTGTTCCTGGCCAATCCATGTCAGCATCACCTGTGGGACTTCCCAAGCAAAAGTAAAGGGTGGGTGATAAAAATCAACTGTACCATATCAATGTTAAATCAAATATAATCAAACATTAGTTGCGGAAGTAGGACATTTCTCCCAAATGAGGAGGCAGATGAGCCTGAAACATCTAGACCATAGTGCTTCACAAATGTGTTGAAAGATGACCCGGTTATAGCCCTACAAACGTCTTCTGTAGAAGCATCCACCAAAGAGGCCGAGACAGCTCTAGTCGAGAGAGCTTTAACACCTTCCAGCACTGGTTTGTCAGTGACTCTGTAAGCTTTCTGAATCGCAGAAGTAATCCATCTCCCGATAGTAGAAACAGAGGCAGATATACATTTATGGTAACCAAAAAGGGACAATAAAAGTCTATTTGACTTACTAAATTCTTTAGTACGATCAAAATAAATGCATAAAGACCTAACCACATTAAAAGTATGCCAAAGGCATTTTTTTTTAGGAGAAGGGTTTTCCAAGAAAGAAGGTAGGATAATCTCCTGGTTTAGGTCAGATTATGAAAGGAACCTTTTGAATGAATATTGGAACCAACCTTAGAACTGCCTTATCTCCAACAAATTGAGTAAAAGGATGATCAGATGAAAAAGCTTGAAATTCTGAAGCTCTTCTGGCTGAGGTGATGGCAACAAGGAAAACACATTTGAGCATTAAGACCCCTAAAATTTATGAATTCATAGACTCAAAAGGTGTGCCTGTCAGACTATGCAAAACTGTAGGCAAGTCCCATGCTGGGATGAAGTTTTTAACATGTGGTCTAATTCTCACCACTCCTTTGTTAAAATGTTTAATCGTAGGATAGCCGACAATAAAGCAGATAATTGTATTTTAAGAGAACTAAGGCTCAAACCTTCATTCACATAATTTTGTAAAACTTCCAACAAATCAGGAAGATTAAGGGTTTTTAGAAACTTTTCGGAGATCAACATAAGCTTTTTAGATTCTATTGCAGGGGTAGGCAACCAACGGCACTAGTGCCATGCACGGCACTCGAGGTGTCTTTCCACGGCACTCAAGGCTGCTAGAGCCAAACAGGGTCTGGCCTATCAGGAGTCTCAGTGAAACTTCAGATATCTGCTAATACAAAGAGGTAGTGAAGGACAATCCTCAATTTATGCATTGCAGCACTTAGAGGAAGTGATCACAGATCACTTCCTCCCAGCACTTGTGAATGGGAATCCACACTGTAGTAGAGCAGCCCACAGCTGATGTTGCAGCTCCTGTCCTTGACCTGTACCTGCCCAAGCTGGTCCCCAGTGGAACCCAGGGAAGCCACCCACACTGCTAGATATACACAGACCTGCAGAATAAGCCTCCCCACATACAAATAATATGAACAGCCCACACCCCACAAACCCAACACCACTAACAATCTACATACATGCACACAATCCCACATGCAGCCTCTCACATGCAAAACCCTAAACAGCCCCCATACACTACCTAACACACAATGTGTCATATCCACCCACACACAATTCCACAAGCAGCCCTCATACACAGCCCACATTCATATGTATCATACACGATACCATAAACTACTAATGAACATATACAATATAATAGCTCAAATACAACGATACAAAGCAATTACAGCATATATAACACAAGCAGAATACGGCAGCACACACACCTCAATTTAAAAAAATAGGAACGGCAGGGCCGTTTGAAGGAATTTGGGGGCCCCAAACAAAATGGACATTACTCCCCCCCCCTCCCCCTGCCTCTTTATGTTCTTCTCACCTCCCCTTCCCTGTAGCGTGGCCAAGCTCAGGGTACACTTCCTGTCAGTCCGGCCGGGAACAGGAAACTGAATCTCCTGTACCACGTGGTACCCGGCCAGACTGACAGGAGGAAGAGGAGCTCGGCCACGCTACAGGGAAGGGGAGGTGACGAGAGAGGCAGTGCTGCAGCCGCCTGAGGCTCTCAATAGAGCGCTCAGGCGGCTGCAGCCTTATAGGAAGCGCCGGCCCTGCTTGGGGGCCCAGGCCAGCTCGTGGCCCCAAGCAATTGCTTGGTTAGCTTGCCTGGTAGCGACGGGCCTGAGGATCGGCACGCTACGGGACATCACAATCCTATATCGGCACAGTGCTGCTAAAAGGTTGCCTACCTCTGTTCTATTGTATACTTTTGACGTATTGTGAAGTTGTTTCTGCTTGAACCAGGAATATTAGATAAATGGTATTAACGGAATAAATCCAATTAGCAAAGGCTAAACAAGAAGAAAAAGGGGTATATTCACTAAACAATTGAATATTTAAAATGCAACAATGTTATATCAAATCTTAAATAAGACTAAATGATAAAAGAATAAAGGAAAAGGGAAAAATATTTCACAATTTTCTCAGTCCAACGTCCTCCACTAAGTGGTTTCTCGCGAGGTAGTCAATTTGTTATCGTCCTGGTATTGACAATGTATCAGCTTAATGAAAGTGTAGTGAAGTAACCCCTACTATGGTAAAAAGTCTGGGGACGTCCTAAATACGCTGAATCCAGTATATAGCATAAGCACTAATAGAACTTAAAATGCTTGATTGTTTGTACATTCCAGATGATTATCTCTGTGTCAGGATCCCACGGTGGGGAAAATCTGTAATGAGAATAGCAGAGACATAGTGCTCTCTGGTAAAACTTTTATTTGAGATGCAGGTATAGTTTGCACATCGCCCTGTAGAAAATTGGTATCAGTTAGTATGTCCCTTGAGTCCTCTTTCCCCTTTACCATCTCTCGGAGAAAGTTGGGGATCTGAATACCGTGTTTGCCGCTGGAAATTCCTCGCGTGCTGTCCACTGTGAGCTGCTGTGCAGTCCACCTTCTATACTTGTCAGTGAAGTGTTGATTAATGCCGCCTTATGCGTTTCGTGATAGCTTGAATTACTTCATCAGACGCCTCTGATGAAGTGATTCAAGCAATCACGAAACGCGTAAGGCAGCATCGAGCATGCAAGGAATTTTCAGCGGCAAACACTTTCTCCTATCAACTGAGAGGGAGGAGCTAATCCACAAGTGATGCTGACATGGATTGGTCAGGAAATATCGTTTCTAATAACAGGATAATTTTGGATCTTTTTTATTAACTGCAAAATAGGATCCAACTACCCAGGTGTGAATCTAGAGAATGATTTAGGAGGGGCACCCAATGGATTTTATGTCACACTTATAGATTCACACACACCACATAGCAGCACAGATTGGGAACAGAACTAGGGGAACCCCTTATTCAAACACTATGCCCTCAAATTCGTAGGGGGAATTGTCTTGGTGCTCCCCCTTAGGACGTGCCACTGCAAATAGTACAGTATCTCCTTAGATTTAACTATTTGTGGTTGCTGGGGGTGAAATGGTTCCCTCCTACACAGTCTACTGTGTTATAAAATTATAGATTCACACGTATTGCTGATAAATATTATCAGGACAAAATATGATTTGATTTTTAATGTGCATCTAATTTTGTAACTGATTTGGGTTCTAAAAATACATTTTACAAATAGATATAGTGTGTTTTAACATTGTTGATTTTAATTTATTTTTTACTAATTTGACATATTACTTATAATAATAATAATAATGATGATAATGCAAGATTACATCATCTTTAGATCTTCATGTTACATCCAATTGGAGCAAGATAATATGTTGCTATGTAAACATTCAGGAGCAGTCTGTTTAGTGGATATTACTTTTTATCATCATATCTGATCCACTGTAGTTCTCAATTTTCTTTCTTATCGCCTATTATAGTAACAGCATGCACATGCATATGCTCAAAATTAATGGAACAGCAGTCAGTATGATGTGTTTGATATTTTGTAGTGTTATGATTCATCATGTGTATTCTCATGTGGGTCACGCTATATTTTTCCATTTCTTTTTTCCTTTGAGAGCTTCATCGTCAAAATCAAGTTCAAGCATCAATCAACATGCCTAAGTAAGTCCACAAAGAATTGCAGGGCTCGCAGGCATACCATAACTATTGCAGACTGGGCTGCAAAGGGCCAGTTTGTATAACTCTGCTGTAATCATTCCAGTGTTGAGGCACTGCAACTAAATGCGTGTTGTAGAGGTTACCCAACAGCTTTTTTTATTAACACAAAGTGTATTGTATATAACATATATAGGATATAATTTATAAAATATAAATAGTATGATTTACTAGGAAGTGGTAAAGTATGTAACTTGTTTCAGTAGCTGATAAAACAAGTTACATTCATAAGTTAATAAAAAAGATTCACAAGCCAATTCTAAATGTAATTCTGCTCAGTCAGCGCTACGGAATCTGTTGGCGCTATATAAATGGTAATAATAAAAATAATAATAATAGTTATTTCCACTAGTCCTGTAACTGGCATAAGCTTTTACATTTAGCCTGTACATTATAGCTGGTGCTTGGTCACTGCTAATAAAGGCCTCAGCATTTAATTAGAGTTGTGACAGTACAGTTATACAACATTCAGTACCATATCAGAGATCAGAGAAGAGAACATGTCTGTAATGACATATGCTGGGGTTTCCAGACCCCAGCAGATAATCAGTAAAGGCTGTTTGTCTTCTTCATCTCTCTCTAATTCTATCAGATTGGCATGTAGACGCCCCACTTCATTCATCCTGTGTGCATTGGGGATGGTAGAGAAACAAACTTGGCAGGGGTTTGCTGAGTGGTCCCTATCCCATCTTCCACCCAGTGAGTTTTGAGAAAAAGACTAATAATTATTGGAACATAAACAAAGAAAGATTGGCACAGCAAGCACTCGCAAAAATCAAAGAATCAAATTGGTGAAAAAAGGTTGAATAGAACTACCTTAAGGGCTTCAGAGCTCCGGGTACTTAAACATAGGAATATCACGTTTAAGAGTGCCAATTACACACCCAAAAGACTATCTGCCCGCTCTCCAAAGAGTGATAGTTTGTTTCTTCTGGGCAAACCAATGTATAAGTGTGGCCACTCACTCTTTCCAAAGCGCTTTAAAAGATGGTGGCTTGGGACTCCTAAATGTGAAGTTATACTACAAAGCAGCCTTACTGAAGGTGGCCTTGGTGATATCCCATGCCACTATAGAGCCTCCAAAGTGGATAAACAAACAATCTCACTGGGTATGCAGTTAAGGCATGAATCACTTGTTTTGGATTCCCAAGCACTTAAGAAACAACATTTTTGGAAATGTTTCCAACTACCCCTTTAACACTAAAAATGTGGGAATTGGCAAGGGGCTCACTGGGCATGGTTGGACCACTCACATTAGTAACACCAGTGGGTACCCGACATCAGGTCATTAGATAGACTACTAAGTAAAAAAGAAATTATACATACAGTGGGAAGGAAAAAAGGGGAAAGCAGCTCTAAACACCTAATATGTGGTATCCCTTACACCACTATAAAAACATGAATATACATACAAAACAATAGGTGGAACCGCTTGACTACTAAGCCCACACAACCTCAAGACCGATGACATGAGATATACAATCTATAGTACACAAACCTTGATACCCAGGCACAGACATTCAGACACCTATTCACCCTCAGTGCCAACACTAGCATTATTGTTCCACTCTTCCTTTTTCTATCAGTTTTATCCTCTTTTAGTTACAATTTCCACTGCTGTTCAATATGTACGAAATCCAAACTACTGCTTGATAGCTACAGTGTATATACGCAATCCAGGTAGAGATTGTAGTCCCTATAGATATGCTGCAACATTAAATTTATATAAGTGTATATTTAATGCATGACACAAGCTATATTGTAAGGCTAATGTTAATGGCCGTGCTGTAAACTCTGAACCTTTAAATAATACGCCTGAAACTGAAGAATTGCGCTGTTCTCTAACTTTGTCAATAAAAATTGTCAAGTAGAAAGAAAAAAAATTCATGCATTTTCATGAACGACACCAGAATATTGCAACTGACAAGGAATCCAGCTTTGAGAATGTAATAGTATAAAACTTTGATCTACCTTACTAAAAAGGATGCTAAAATATCAATTGAATGTACATGCAGAAACATTGTTTTAATAAATGGAATTTTGACAGGAAGGGATGAAGAGGAAGTAACCACAACTACTTAAGAAGCATGTGTGGGAGTGGAGTAATACATACACTATAAAGGAATGTATGAATTACTTGTCTTTCCCTGCTGGTTTGCCGTTTTTCATGTTCAAAATCATTTGCAGAAATGAGCAAATGTTAAGGTAATTAAATGTACTGTGGAAGCATGGAAAGGTAAATTAGAGAAAGACTGTGTTCTCACACCAGAAGGTATCTAATTGTCTGCTAACTATACTATTTCCCTCATTTTATAGTTATCTAACAGAATAGCTGGAGGTTAACATTGCTAAACAGTGTGAAGTTTCCTAGCAGATGGAAGACTTGATATATTTTGATATTTGACTTGTAAAATTTATGAAACAGCTTTAATCTGAAAACTGTAATTTATAGCCCCCATTTGAATTGGAAGACTTTATAGCCCCCATTTTGAATTGGAAGACTATAATTTGCCTTGTGGTCATCTTGACTTGCTATACAGTTTCTTAGTTAATACTTGGTCGGGATAATCGCCACAGAATGTGGATGGCTGAGTCAGGAAGGGTTTATACATAAAATCTATACTGCCAGCAAATATGTAGGTTGAAGTCACCTGAAAAGTTCTACATACTAAAAGACTCTTTCAAAATGGCTGCCAAAGAAGGAAGCCACAGACTTTGAACATGGCTGCCTTATGATGCATACAGCAAAAACAATAATTGCCATGTATGTTATTTGGGAGTAGGAAGGTGCACTCTCATCTCTCTACAGGCACTCTCTTCTATTTAATGCGGTCATAATTCATATTTTGCTTAGAACTCAGGAGATTTTATGCTCAATGTAAAATAATGTTTTTTTTATGCATTTTGGCTAAGACAATAAATACAATTTATTTCACTACAAAATTGAACTGTGTCTGTAACGGACCGTTTCAGCATAAAAGGGGAAAAATCAGTTTAGGCGATAATCCCCTTTTCTAGAGACAGGCACAGCTACTGCAAACACCACTCTCCCGACTGGAGACACACGAACACTGGATCCGAGAAACCTTTTAAATTCTCCCAAGCATATGAATGCTGTAGACCGTTGAATAGGAACCATACGAATAGGCTTACACTCCTAGCAGTCAACTGGAACAGCATACCATAAATCCAGGGGCGGGCTGGGCCGGGGGGCAGGGAGGCAATTGCCCCCCAGGCCGCCCGAAATTATTTTAGGACCGGCAGCGGCGGGCCGGCCCTTTAAATGCTGCAGCCGCCGAGCGCTCTGTAAAGAGCGCTCAGACGGCTGCAGCTGCTTCTCCCGTCCCTCCCCTCCCCTGTAGGTGGCCGAGCTGCACTCCGGTCCGCGGTCCCGGCCGGAGTGATGGGAAGGTGCACACTGAGTGTGCACTTCCTGTCAGTCCGGCCGGGTACAGGAAACAGAAACTCCTGTTCCGCGCGGAACAGGAGTTTCTGTTTCCTGTACCCGGCCGGACTGACAGGAAGGTGCACACTGAGCACCTTCCTATCACTCCGGCCGGGACCGCGGACTGGAGTGCAGCTCGGCCACCTACAGGGGAGAGAGTAAGAAGAAGGGGGGGGGGAGAGAGAGAGTAAAAAGAGGGGAGGGGGGGAGAGAGAGTAAAAAGAGGGGAAGGGGGGGAGAGTAAAAAGAGGGGAAGGGGGGGGAGAGTAAAAAGAGGGGAAGGGGGGGGAGAGTAAAAAGAGGGGAAGGGGGGGGAGAGTAAAAAGAGAAGAAGGGGGGGGAGTAAAAAGAGGGGAAGGGGGGAGAGTAAAAAGAGGGGAAGGGGGGGAGAGTAAAAAGAGGGGAAGGGGGGGAGAGTAAAAAGAGGGGAAGGGGGGAGAGTAAAAAGAGGGGAAGGGGGAGAGTAAAAAGAGGGGAAGGGGGGAGAGTAAAAAGAGGGGAAGGGGGGAGAGTAAAAAGAGGGGAAGGGGGGGAGAGTAAAAAGAGGGGAAGGGGGGAGAGTAAAAAGAGGGGAAGGGGGGGAGAGTAAAAAGAGGGGAAGGGGGGAGAGTAAAAAGAGGGGAAGGGGGGAGAGTAAAAAGAGGGGAAGGGGGAGAGTAAAAAGAGGGGAAGGGGGGGAGAGTAAAAAGAGGGGAAGGGGGGGGGAGAGTAAAAAGAGGGGAAGGGGGGGGGAGAGTAAAAAGAGAAGAAGGGGGGGGAGTAAAAAGAGGGGAAGGGGGGGAGTAAAAAGAGGGGAAGGGGGGAGTAAAAAGAGGGGAAGGGGGGGAGTAAAAAGAGGGGAAGGGGGGGAGAGTAAAAAGAGGGGAGGGGGGAGAGTAAAAAGAGGGGAGGGGGGAGAGTAAAAAGAGGGGAAGGGGGGAGAGTAAAAAGAGGGGAAGGGGTGGGGGAGAGTAAAAAGAGGGGAAGGGGGGGGGAGAGTAAAAAGAGGGGAAGGGGGGGAGTAAAAAGAGGGGAAGGGGGGGAGTAAAAAGAGGGGAAGGGGGGAGAGTAAAAAGAGGGGAAGGGGGGAGAGTAAAAAGAGGGGAAGGGGTGGGGGAGAGTAAAAAGAGGGGAAGGGGGGGAGAGTAAAAAGAGGGGAAGGGGGGGGAGAGTAAAAAGAGGGGAAGGGGGGGAGTAAAAAGAGGGGAAGGGGGGAGAGTAAAAAGAGGGGAAGGGGGGGAGAGTAAAAAGAGGGGAAGGGGGGGAGAGTAAAAAGAGGGGAAGGGGGGGAGAGTAAAAAGAGGGGAAGGGGGAGAGTAAAAAGAGGGGAAGGGGGGAGAGTAAAAAGAGGGGAAGGGGGGAGAGTAAAAAGAGGGGAAGGGGGGGAGAGTAAAAAGAGGGGAAGGGGGGAGAGTAAAAAGAGGGGAAGGGGGGGAGAGTAAAAAGAGGGGAAGGGGGGAGAGTAAAAAGAGGGGAAGGGGGGAGAGTAAAAAGAGGGGAAGGGGGAGAGTAAAAAGAGGGGAAGGGGGAGAGTAAAAAGAGGGGAAGGGGGGGAGAGTAAAAAGAGGGGAAGGGGGGGAGAGTAAAAAGAGGGGAAGGGGGGGAGAGTAAAAATAGGGGAAGGGGGGAGAGTAAAAAGATGGGAGGGGGGAGAGTAAGAAGAGGGGAGGGGGGAGAGTAAGAAGAGGGGAGGGGGGAGAGTAAGAAGAGGGGAGGGGGGAGAGTAAGAAGAGGTTAGGGGGGAGAGTAAGAAGAGGGGAGGGGGGAGAGTAAGAAGAGGGGAGGGGGGAGTAATAAGACGAAGGGGGGATTAATAAGAAGAAGGGGGTAAGAAGAACAGGGGGGGGAGTAAGAAGAACACAGGGAGGAGGGGGGGTAAGAAGAACACAGGGAGGAGGGGGGGTAAGAAGAACACAGGGGGGGTGAGAACACACAGAGGGAGGAGTGAGAAGAACACAGGGAGGGTGGAGGGGGGATGAGAAGAGCACAGGGAGGGTGGGTGAGTGTGAGAAGAGACCGCTAGGGGAGGGTGGGGGAGAGGAGAGACCACTAAGGGGCAGGGGAGAGCTCTAAGGGACAGAAGGGACAGCTCTATAGGACAGGGGGCAAGACAGGGAGCTCTTTAACACTACGCGCGCACACACACACACACAATGCATCCCTATACATACACAGAAACACACAATGCACCCCTATACATACACAGAAACACACAATGCATCCCTATACATACACAGAAACACACAATGCATTCCTATACATACACAGAAACTGAACATGCTTCCCTTACACACAGAGAAACACACAATGCATCCATTACACACACACACACACACACAATGCAACCCTTACACACAAAGACAATGCATCATTTGCATACATACACAGAAACATACAATGCAAACCCTTACACACACATGCAAACACACACACTGTTTTTCTTACATACACACAGAAACACAATGCATCTCTTACACTCAATGCACACACATACAGACACACACCTTGCATCCCTTATGCATACAAACACAGATTCACACAATGCATCCCTCACACACAACCAGAAACACATAATACATCCCTTATACACAAATACACACTGCTTCCACTACACACAAACACCAAACACACTGCATCACCTGCACAAACTGGTATCCCTATACACTACATACCATAAGCACACATATTAGATAACACATAACACATCCCCTACACACTCCACTCCCTGTGAGCGAGCTCATGGGTGGGTGGAACATATAAGTGGACTTATGAGTGGGCCTTATGGGCATACTCACCGTCAGGCACTGGGGCCCAGACCTTGAGCTGTGTAAGAGGCCCCCAAAAAATGGAGCTGCTTCCAATTCTCCCAGAACGTTGAATTTTGTGACCACAGTTGCAAACAGCCTCCAGAGGTCCTGTTCTACACCAGACCAGTGGAGCCAAACTGCAGCCCATCATCATCCTCATCTAATTGTAAGTAGGCAATCTAGTATATTATTAGTGACACTAATCTATAATTTACCTCACATTAAAGGGACACTATAGCTTAATGAAGTGGTTCTGGTGTCTATAGCTGGTCCCTGCAGGCTTTTTAATGTAAACACACACTGTGTGCAGCACTGGCGTTAGTTCATATGGCAGATCATATGGGTGGGGCATTGTGATGTCACATGGGGGGGGGGGCAAATTTATATTTTGTCTAGGGTGGCAAAAATCCTTGCACTGGCTCTGATCCTGGGCAGGTGCACCAGTCTACTGGTGACCCACAGGAGGGGAGTGCACTGATTGCACTGCACTCTCCTCCTGCCCAGACCTGTCTTGACCGCAGTGCAAGTGCCCTCTGCCCCTAATTTACAGTGGCTCACACTCACAACAAGCAGTGCCTGGAGCCCTTTACAGAGACGGAAACAAAGAGGTTCTGCGGCAGCTGGCCGTCCTGCAAGCATTACTTTAAACAGCTGTTCCCCATGCAGCCACAGGTGGCGTTGTGCTGGGAGACTGTGATTACTCTTCACTTCCTCCCAGCCTACAGAGCAGTGCATGGGGGAGAGAGGAGGAGGCATGATTTAATCTTGAATAAATCCTCTAAGCAAACCTTTATAAATTTGGGGGGATCAGCTCTGTTTCCACAGTTTATTGGTGTTTACTCTCATCTCTGTATTAATATTGAGGGATGTCTAAGTAGTAACATCAGTGTGTGTCAGCAGGGCCAGCCGTTGGGGTGGGCAAGCTGTGCGGTCACGCAGGGTGCCATGACAACAGAGGCGCCCGGCGGCCAACACAGCTCACAAGTTGGGTACACCAGCATATTTAATTTAAACGATTCGCTGGTGGTCCATTGGTGCGCACCAGCAGTAGGTGCAGTCAGATCATATCCTCTCCCTCGTGGTTCCGGCGCTCAGTTAGTGAGTCAGAGCACAGGCTCAGAGATTCTCAGCCTGTGCTCTGACAACATTGAAAGTCAGAGCCGTGAAGGAGCGGGTATGGCAAAGAGCTACTGATTAGCATAACATCAATATCCGTTATAAAACCAGAAAAAGGTGGGCATGGATGGTGAACTGATTTGGTGGCGCAATGGGCCACTTGACTGGTTTTGCCCCCCAGGCCTAAGGCTGCCAGCCCTCCCCTGCATAAATCCTTCCCCCAATAATGAGATGACACTTCACTTTGAGGGTAAAACAGGAACTCTCAACTGGCTCACCCAGCCTGGCTTTTATTTCCAACTCACACATACAGGCCACACCCAGGGGGAGGCATAAAAGAACCAATGACATAGATGTTACCTCCCACACATCCCCTCCCCTTAGTGTGACGCATAATCCCATTATGCATACAGTTCAAAATATACTTTTACACAACTTTCATAACTTTAGAACCATACATCACATTCACATAAAAATACATATCCACAATCAATCCATTCAGGGGAACAACATATTAAAAAATGGCATGAATCCGACCAGGGGTTCAAAAGTTACTAAAAGTATCTTTTGTTCCTTTCTGGCTGGCAGAAAAACATCCCCACAATGCACCCTGGTTTCCTCCCTTCTGCCCTGGAGTTAATTGGAGAAGTAATCCAATTATCCAGGACTAGAGGCAGACTCCATTAACCACATGGTTGCAAAACGACATAAAACACTTTAAAATACATAAAGTCACATTTACACATAACACACAGACATTTCACCTATCCCCAGATAGCTGGGATCTGCGCGCACAAAACTACCGAATAGCGCGCAGATCCTACTCACACAGTACAATTGCCATGGAGCTAAAGTCTTTCCCATAGTCTTTCATTATATGAATAGGCTCCATGGTATGGCTATCTGGGGTATCACATTCCCATAAAGTCTGGTCCATAGTCCAAAGGCAAGAGGCGGGCAATCAGCCCCCTCCAAGGACACGTGGCGAGGTCGGTTTCGCCACAGTGTCATTATTGTCACAATTCATACTTCAACTGCATTTGCTGTCTGTGTCAAGTTAAACCATTGGTAAACAATCCCAAAGTTTGAAATGTATGTATGTGAGTGGAGATGTTTTTATGTCATAAATGCTACATGGGAAGACCTACTACAGATCTCTCTCCTCTGCTGCTCCTCATACACTTGGTAACTATTGACAAACCATCTCCTGCGGACGCGAAACGCGTTAAGTTAAATCAGACATGTGGTATGTCTCCCCCCCCCCCATGTACAGTTTGTAATTTTTCAATGTTAACCTATTGATTTTGCAGCATCTTATACAGTTGCAAGAAAAAGTATGTGAACCCTTTGGAATGATATGGATTTCTGCACAAATTGGTCATAAAATGTGATCTGATCATCATCTAAGTCACAACAATAGACAATCACAGTCTGCTTAAACTAATAACACACAAAGAATAAAATGTTGCCATGTTTTTATTGAACACACCATATATAATATATATAATATATATATTATACACACCAAGTTACACCATATATGAGTTATTTATTGTTATTACATTCTATTTCTCTTGATGTAATTATTGTTCATGTTAGCTAATGGGCCCTGTGAGCTGCCGTTAGCACAAACAATCTATGACGCACCGCATATTATACAGTGTTTTTATGCAGTCACTATTGATTAACCGTCCTACGAGTTGAGGCATTACATTTGATGTAATAAAATAAGAACCAAACACAAAATATCGGGAAATGGGAAACACTAAATCATTGTAGCTTCAAAACCATTTTGCTTGGAACCAAATTCGTACATTATTGTTAAAATATAAATGCTCCCATCTAATGTCTGTTAGTCACTATTTGTATATATATATATATATACATGGCATATACTGGGAAAAATACAAAATGCAAAGTAGATGCTAAAAGCAAAGAAATCGTATATAACAACTTATAAAGACACAGTTTCTCAAGGTGGCCGTCCCAGGTAGGTACCTCATGAAATGGTATATAAACGTATAAAAAAGAATGGGATACAGCTGTATAACCTATCAGTGAAAAGGAGAGTAATTTAGATACCGTGTATATACGTATACATTTTTTTATCAGGGGAAATTCATAAGGAAAAGGATCTCCCCCAGACAACACAAAATGTGGGATCTAGCCAGTCTATCACACTGGTCTGTGTGCCCCGCCTGTCTAGGGGAGATCATTTTCCCTATGAATTTCCCCTGATAAAAAAATTATTTTATATACGGTATCTAAATTACTCTCCTCTTCACTGATAGGTTATACAGCTGTATCCCAGTCTATTAGTCACTGTATGGAATGCACAGGCTTATTCCGTCTTCATTTATGACAATTTAAGAGTGCTTCAGTTGACTGTGTGTCATCCGGGGATGGTAGCGCAAAAGGATCAAATGCCCCTTTTAATTGAAATGTGTTACTAGAATGCCACCAAGGCAGCCCTACCTCTGCCCATGGCTTTAAGCACCAGTGTTGCCAGTTATGGATATGAGGGAATGAGGGACAGTCTGTAATGTCCACTTAGTCAATATGGACCCACTCTGTACATCCAGATGAATTAAATCCTTCCTCCAACTGCTTTTCAGCTTTTCAGACCATGACAGATATGGTCCAAAGAGATCGGAAGACGAAAAACAAAATTAATATCCAAAAGTGTCCATTACAAAATGGGATTCGTAAAGTCCAAAAAAGAGTGAAGGTATAATTACACTGAGAATAGAAAGAGAAAACATTAAAGCATCACCATTATAAAAGAGAAAACAGGGTCCTTAACAAACTGTAAGCAAAACATAAATCTGTTATGTGGACATATAGCCTATTGCCAAAAAACAAACAAACAACATAATCAGGATAAACATACCAAAACTCACCTTGCAGTAAAAAGTAAGAGGTGTTTAGGAGGTAGCTGGGAAAATATTCATCTACTATTAAAATTATGAATATACTGCCGCCAAGGTTTTTATTTTTTGTTTGGGCAGTAGAGTGTTCCTTTAACCCCTTAAGGACACATGACATGTCTGACACGTCATGATTCCATTTTATTCCAGAAGTTTGGTCCTTAAGGGGTTAAATGTATAAAATAAAAGTATGTATCCTAGATCTAGGTGTCTCTATCTTAGTTCCCTGTCAATCATTGTTGACTGACAAACTATGCCCTTTGTACCTGTCAGTCAGCATAAAGAAAGCATATGGAGAAGAATAGAATTGAAACAATCACAGGCCTTTTCTGCTTATTTGCAATGTCTGTCCTGGTTTTACCTTGTCTGTACTGGATTATGATATAATTTACTAAACTTTATAGAATTTTAAAAGAAAATGAAAAAATAAAAAAAAATGTTATCACACCTTATAGTTGATTTTCAATGTTTTGTTCAGTAATGTAAATTCCCCAAAAGTGAGAGATCCCCTTTAACCCCTTAAGGACACATGACATGTGTGACATGTCATGATTCCCTTTTATTCCAGAAGTTTGGTCCTTAAGGGGTTAAACCTCAGGATATAGGATACAAAACCACACACAATTATCTGTTTAAATTTGAAAACACAAAAGGTTAAAAAAAAGATGCTGATTCATAGATGTAGTTAAATAAATCTATTAAGCAGAAATGAAATGTAATTCATTTTTCCAAACATTTACTGTATCCTTTGTGCACCAGTAATCTCCTAATCTAACAGCCAAAAGACGTTGACAAATTGCCTCGAATATGTTATCTGAAGTACAGAAGTAGTTGTAAAATACTCCCCAGCAGCAGCTAATATCTCTGAAAATAGATTTACAAAATGCTACAAATGGGTAACACTAATCACCAGAAACACTTTCTGTTTTAAACCAGATACGTTGAAGATAATCTACATTAAATTATAACATACTGTAATTTATTCAGTTGGCAGCCGTTTCTAAGCCTTTGACTATATTATTTTACTATATCAGAGTTTTAGCATATGTGCTATGTATATTAACATGCTAAATACTCTGCAGAAAATGAATTGTAATTTTTCAATTTTAAAAAATTTAGCAACTAGCACTTCTGTCACATGTAGATAAATATGGAGGGGGAGTCCATTCTAGGGGAAAAAGAAGGAGAGAAAGCATTGTCCATGGACTTTGATTGGCCACAATCAAGAGATATGACGGCCAATAAACTCATGCTCCTGTCTCCTCTAACCCCTTAGATGCCAGAAGCTTGCTTGAACAAGAAAAATCCAGGTATTCCCTCTTTGCCAGCTGGGCCAAATTTAACGGCTGCTTGCTTAGATGTTTGTAGATCAGATGTGTGTAGTACTCAAATTGATTGCTGAGCACATCGATGGGGATTAGAAAGGCTGATGATCTCAGCTGTGACGTCACTGAGTACTCTACAAAGGAAGGGACCTAATCCCATCCTGCAATAAGTGATCAGTGCTGGGCACTGCAGAGAGTTGAGTTCTGGTCATTCTGTTTGCCTTGGCAGGGATTAAGGGATTACTACCCTCAAGAAGCCTTGAACTGTAACATCTAACAACTACAAGACACATGATCAATACCAACAGGGGAGATCAATACAACTTTGTTTACAAATCTAAATTATAGGAATGGTAAAGACTAATGATGAGTGAGTTGGAAAAAATATGTTCTTCTGTTTCCTCCCACTCCCAGTATGATGGATGAAGATGCTGCTGAGAGGTTGAGCCACAAATCATGTCAAGATTTTTGGGTATCTTGGAAAAAAAATGCCCATCAGACATGCTTAGTCTCCACTAACAGGATTTATGACATCACCCATTACCTTTGCATTTGGTAGTCAGATACCTGATGCCCTAAATGATAGGCCTGTATTTACTGTCTTCTAAAATTGTGTTTAGGTATCAGCACCAGGTTGTGGAGTTGGACCTCTTAAAAAGATCACCCCACTATCTTTAAGCATCCGTAGCTGCCGTTACTTGCAAGCATTATCACTATTAATAATTTTAATGCAGTTATGGCTGCTTTTTTAACTGACATCAGTTACATTGTAATTATGCAATATGATCAATAATTCAATAGACCCGACAGATAGGTAGACACACGAACAAAATTGTCTGAGAAATAGCACTAAATACTCACATTCTGCAGACTGTTTAGTGACTAACCCAGCCTTATGACTATACAAACTAGGTAAACCATTGCAACAGAGAGCATATCCTCTAACAGTCAGAGAAGATAACAGAATCTTCACACACCAACTGTAGGTTGAAATCCAGGGGGTTAGTATTCTGATCTTCTCACAACAGGGAAAAAAAATAAAATGAATAAATCAAGAAGCTATAATTGCTGGAATCAATATGATCAGTCTGCATACGTTCTGCCTGGCTCCTCACATATGTTCCTCTTCCATGATGACATACACATTTCACAACAGTGCATTTTGTTTTACATGTTTTCTTTGAGGGTATATGACAGATGTAGCATGAGCTGATTAGTCCAGGTAGCCTTAGAAAGATGAGTGGAAGAGAATTAGTTTGGCAGGTTTGTCCCACGTGATATTTGACCAGCTGATTTAATATACCCCTAATGACCATTTCTCTGAAACTATGTATTGACTGAAAACACAAAATGTCAGTGCTACAGGTTTGTAATAAAGGTGTACGTCTTCCTCATTCTGAGCTTTGTTAAATTTTAACACCATTTTTTTTATTTATTGTAGACAAAGCTTTTGCACGTAACTTATATATGCAATGGCACATTACACATTTACCTTTATATATAAAACATCAAAGCTAAACTGAAACTGCTATACTTAACAACAGGCCTGCACTGGCCATCGGGCAAACCGGACAAATGGCCAGTGCTGGCCTTTCTGTGTGCCTTCATGGGCCAGTGGGTCACACTGTACCACACACACTGCACCATTCACACAGACACACAGCACCCCTCACACACACAAAAGCATTAAACTAACACATTCACTTTGAGGGATGGCATGCTCTCCTGTCCTGCCCCCCTTTTCACTGGGCCACTGTAATTAACAAATGCCCAGCCCGAATTGTTTTCCCAGTCCAGCCCTGCTTAGCAGTGAATGAAACTCATTTACAGAGATAATTACTAAAGTGAGATTTCAAGGTGAATACGAAGTGAATTCCAAATTTATGGTCAAAATACGTGAGCTGGAATTTTCTAAGTCGGTTATGCTGTAGAAGAGGATAAAGGTCTAGCTGACTGCCTCAATGAATATTTTTGTTCGGTTTTACAGATGAAAATGAAGGAGAGGGACCTGATGGAATATACCCAAAGCTATTAAAAGAGCTTAGTGGTGTACTAGCAAAACCATTAACAGATTTATTTAACCAATCATTGATAAAAGGAGTAGTCCCAGAAGATTGGAAGTTGGCGAATGTTGTGCCCATTCACAAGAAAGGTAATAGGGAGGAGTCGGGCAACTATAGGCCAGAAAGCCTTACTTCAGTAGTGGGGAAAGTGATGGAAACCATGTTAAAGGATAGGATTGTTGAACATCTAAAAACACATGGATTTGAAGATCAGAGACATCATGGGTTTACTTCAGGGAGATCATGCCAAACTAATCTTATTGATTTTTTTGATTGGGTAACTAAAATTATAGATCAGGGTGGTGCAGTAGACATTGCTTACCTAGATTTCAGTAAGGCTTTTGACACTGTTGCACATAGAAGGCTTATCAATAAACGGCAATCTTTAAGTTTGATTTCCAATATTGTTGAATGGGTGAGGCAGTGGCTGAGTGACATGCAACAGAGGGTTGTAGTCAATGGAGTATATTCGAAGCTTGGGTTTGTCACCAGTGGGGTACCTCAGGGATCTGTACTTGGACGCATTCTCTTTAATATTTTTATTAGTGATATTGCAGAAGGTCTTGATGGTAAGGTATGTCTTTTTGCTGATGATACTAAGATATGTAGCAGGGTTGATGTTCCAGGAGGGATAAGCCAAATGGCTAATGATTTAGGTAAACTAGAAAAATTGTCAGAGTTGTGGCAACTGACATTTAATGTGGATAAGTGCAAGATAATGCATCTTGGACGTAAAAACCCAAGGGCAGAGTACAGAATATTTGATACAGTCCTAACCTCAACATCTGAGGAAAGGGATTTGGGGGTGATTATTTCGGATGACTTAAAGGTAGGCAGACAATGTAACAGAGCAGCAGGAAATGCTAGCAGAATGCTTGGTTGTATAGGGAGATGTATTAGCAGTAGAAAGAGGGAAGTGCTCATGCCATTGTACAGAACACTGGTGAGACCTCACTTGGAGTATTGTACGCAGTACTGGAGACCGTATCTTGAGAAGGATATTGATACCTGAGAGAGAGTTCAGAGAAGGGCTACTAAACTGGTTCATGTATTGCAGGATAAAACTTACCAGGAAAGGTTAAAGGATCTTAACATGTATAGCTTGGAGGAAAGCCGAGACAGGGGGGATATGATAGAAACATTTAAAAAATAAAGGGAATCTACACAGTAAAGGAGGAGACTATATTTAAAAGAAGAAAAACTACCACAACATAGTCTTAAATTAGAGGGACAAAGGTTTAAAAATAATACCAGGAAGTATTACTTTACTGAGAGGGTAGTGGATGCATTGAATAGCCTTCCAGCTGAAGTGGTAGAGGTTAACACAGTAAAGGAGTTTAAGCATGCGTGGGATAGGCATACGGCTATCCTAACTATAAGATAAGGGCAGGGACTAATGAAAGTATTTAGAAAATTGGGCAGACTAGATGGGCCGAATGGTTCTTATCTGCCGTCACATTCTATGTTTCTATGTTTCTATGTTTCAGTTCGGCTTCCATGGCCTTACATTTTAAGTTCTCTTTGAATTCTTATTTTAGTGAATAACCATGATAGACAAAATAAACATTTTCCTCAAGTGATATTGTTTAGTCACTAGAAGATTCTGGTCTAACACGAAGCAGGCAACCTTTGGCACTAGAGATGTTGTCAACTATATCTTTCATAATGCTCTTACAGCCTCAACGCTGGCAAAGCATCATGGGTGATGTAGTCCACAACATCAGGAGTGCCAAAGGATGCTTACTCCTGATCTATTGACTTCACTATATCCAATTGGTTCTTTATGTTATTTTTCTTCAAGCACACCAGGAATGCGCTCCATATTAGAACATTTCAGGCGAACCTGGCTGTGTCAACTGGACCATCTCTGTGATGGAAAGATATGTAATTATTTTATTAATAAAATTGGGGAAGGAAACTAAATCTAAAACAAAAAAATGAACACCCACACAGGCTGTTGAAGATTGACAGATAAAATATGGGCCAATGATGGCGAATTGCAGTGGACTTCATTTCCCAAGATGCTTAGTTTTATTGGCCGTGAAGACAGTCAGCCAACAATTAGCAAATATCAGATATCACAGACAGATCTACATGCCTTTAATTGGCATTGCAGAGATGTTGTGAATTCCAGAGCTGAATATTCTGTTGGGCTTTTGGTCTACTGCCAGGAATAATGGGATGGCATGATGCACACGTGTCACATCATGCTGAGATACCAAAATAAGCGCTACAAGGTATGGTGCGTGCTCGCTACAGCTCACAGTATCTAAGAGACTAATTGATGGAAAAACACAGCTGTTGAATCAATTGGCTATTGCAACCTCTTACACGTTGTACATATAGGCTCTATGTTTAGTTAACTCAATACAGGTTTCTGTATTAAAGGTAAACACCTAAAGGAATATATTTTTGATGGAATTTTATAGCACATCCATGGATGATTTAGTCAAATATGTGTAAAAATAGAAGAGGTAAGTAAATAATGACAAGGCACTGGAGAATACTAAAGTACTCAACATGTTTTTATATAGTGGCAACCACTTGACAATAACAAATATTTAAATAGCTGAATCTAAATATTGTGCTTGGATATTATTCAATTCCACATAAATTAAAAACTTCATAATTCAGGACTGGACCATGCATGGACATTCAACGTAGCAGTCAACGCCTGTTTTGTAATGCATTTTGGGACATATTTACTAAGGTTAAGGTATTAGCCTTGGGCACAGTGCTTAATAAAGAGTTATATTCTGTGCAATGCAATTACCATAATTCTTTGCAAGAATGGAAACTTTGTCAGCCTTAAAGACCACATATGAACTTAATGCCACCTTCCACATATCTCATCTCCTAACTATCATGGGACCTTTGTCCGAGGTCCTCAAATCAGGCAGGATGGGAAAGATGGCGCCCCAGGCCTATTTTCTACAGAGTTTTATAGTTGTAAAAGAGGTTGCACTGTAGTTAGCAGGTTTCTTTGGATAGGTTATAGGCAAATCACAGATTAATCTCCCTGTTGATGCACTGTTTTCCCATAGGACACATCCGTTAATAGGAGGAATATGACTTTATGAGATGCTTGGACAGACTGGTAAACATTTTTCAAAGTTTTAACCAAGCTTCCTGCAAGTCTTTTGGCCTATATTTTGCAGTGTGTTACTAACTGCCTGTCAGGGGTGGCAGTCCGGTGACCGGGACCCAGTATGCCTGATCTTGATAGTAGAAGTCACTGTGTGGAAATGGATTAGCAGGGTCTGGTGCAGGGTAACCGCACACCCCCTGGTGTTGAGCACCAGCGTTTGTGCGGCCACATACCAGGGCCCTGATGCAGTTTCTGCGGATCCCAGGTGCCAGATGACAATATGCAGACCTCCCAGGATCTGAATAGGGAGGCTCTGCAGTAGATATGTATCCAGTACAGAAACCAGGTAAGACTAGAATAGACACCAAACAAGAAAACAAGACAAAACTAGGAGAGCCCAGAACCGGAGCAGGACAGAAAGCAGAACCTAGAACATGTACACAATACATAAGGAAAACGTGAACAGGACATGGACAGGGAAGGACATGACAGGACTGTACATGAACTGGGAATACAAGACAAAATAAAGACAAGAGATACGAGGCAAAATAAGAGGAGACATAACTAAGGACTAATATGTGCAATAAACATTGGAGATTTAGAAATACATAAATGGCCAAAATGTATGCAGCCCACCACTGCGTCAAAGTACTCCAATTGGGTCCTAGACTGCCTAGATATGCATGACTAAATAAACAATAATAAAACACACAAAGCACTTACCTGCAAGAAAGAGGCAGAGGACTTAAAACAACTGCCTGCAGGAACCAACTGAAACAAAAGGATTAATGGAAAAGAAATGGGTGTGGCAACATAAAACAAACATTTAAAGGAATACAGGAGACTGGGAATTCCAGGAACAGAATAAAGGAATGAACCCAGAAAACCCAGCATAAAGAAAACCAGACACAGAATAGAAAAACCAGAAAAACTAAACAAGAATTGTAAAAAGAGTACTGGATACCAGAAGCCATTGCCAGAAATGATCCGCAGCCAGGAACAGGATGTGACACTAAAGACAACAAATACAGGGTGCGCTAAATAAAATAAAGGGAGATGAAAAAGTCTTTAGGTACAATGTGGACCTTGAGTGAGTGTTCTTAGGTTCTTTCTTTGGGATCTCAGTAGTCGAATATGGAATACAAAAGCAGAGAGGGGAGACCAATAGTGCAAAACCGTAATGCGAAAAGGATCACGAACAACACAGACGTGGAGAAGTGCCAACTTACAATTTAAAGAGCTAAGCCCAGCTCTAGGTAAAACAGCATACAGTGGTATTTCAGGTGTGCAGCTCTATCCCCCCTTGTGATCAGTACTGTAGCGCTATTCCCCTCCCTTTCTATTTACTACAGGATGTGACTGTGGCAAACCTAGCCACTTCTGGACTGTAGTTATTAAAGGTTGTCTGTAGGCTGAATATGTACTGTGTATTTTAACCTGTGTATGTGCCGTATTGTGGCCGTTTGCATGCTGGCAGCCGTACGCTGCCAGCATACAAATCCCTTTCGTTTGACGAAACCCGGCTATCCAGGCCGTTCGCCATACGAATGAGGGCTCCCCAGGTAGACCACCCACTCACCAGTCGTGTGGCACCAATTAACCGATTGCAACAATGTTGCAATCGGTAATTAAGGGCTCTCCTAGGTGGCCGTCGTTCGGCTACCGACCATGCGGCGGTCGGCCATCTTGGATCCTTTGTCTCTGCAGCGGTGTTCGGTCGTCGAGAGCCTGGAACTGAAAACGGCTACTCCATGATCCGAACACCGCTGGACTTCCAGAGCGTTCGGGAGTTCCGCGTTCGGCACATTCTGTTCCCCATAGATGTTCGGTACTTTTAAACCGAATTCAATGTTTTAATGTATTTTGTGCGGCGTTCGGTTAGTTTAGCTGGGATCAGAGCGGTATTCTCACTAAATGTGCCCGCCGACCCCAGCTATCTACCGAACGGTCATTCGTCTAAAAGCGAGTAAAAATGTATAAAATATGGATTTCTGTGTAAATTGTCGGTTTTACTCCACGAGGGGATAATCCACTTAATCGTCCATTTTAGTGGGAGTATCCCTCTCGTGTAGCAATGCCTGTTGGGATAATTACAATGCCTGATGGGAGAAATCCCCTGTAACATCTGTAAGGAAACCCCTTGCAAGGGGAACTGCATAAATATGGAAGTCTGTGAATAAAGCAAGTTAGTTGACTCCCAAACTGTGTTTCGTCCGGTTATTGGGAGGATTGGGGATATTGCCGTGCTTTCTACTCTGACTGTGGATTTCCTGAGGATACCAACGGATATCGTGCATTATTATACTGCATTCCGTTACAATTGGTGGCAAGCGACGGGATCCGAACCTTACAGCCGAAAAGCAGCGTTCGTGTAAACTGGAACTACCGAACAAGGAAAGCAAGGGCAATTCGTATGGAGATTGATTATACCATACTGAAACGACAGACTTTAAAAGATCTACTGGAAGCCAGGGGTAAGATAGCCAGCAATAAATCTAAGGCTGTGCTGATCGCTGAACTGATGGAGGGAGACAGAGCCCGCAGCGCTACACCTCCACCAGCCATGGAAGAGACCCCATACCAGAAAGAGCTAAGGACCAGGATGGCTTTTCTGCCACAGCCAGTGCCTATGGAAGTAATGACCGTGCTGATGTCAGATGTACATGATTATCTGATGGCAAACCGCACACCGGAGACACCGCCTAGGGCAGAGTCTGTTACTGCCTCCACATACGGACAGGTAAAACCCAAAGTCCCGCATCACGCATTTAAAGCGTTTTGTGAAGAAAAGGACGAGATTGATGGGTATTTACAGGATTTTGAGCGGCTGTGCGATTTGCACGACTTGGAACCCGCAGTATGGGTGCCGCTGCTGGCAGGCAAATTATCGGGTAGGGCAGCTGAAGCCTGTGCCCCGAGAGGACAGCAAAGATTACCCTAAAGTAAAGAGGGCAATCTTGGAGAGGTATGCCATTACCCCAGAGGCATACCGGCGCAAGTTCAGGGGCTTGCGCAAACCTGAGAAAGATTCTCATGCAGAGTGGGCGCACAAGCTGGATCAAGCATCACTAGGCTGGATACAGGCCAGCAACGCTACTAATATGGAGGAGTTGCGACAGTTAATGCTGCTGGAACAGTTCTTTAATGGTTTGTCCCCAGAAGCACAAGAATGGGTGAGAGACCGTAAACCACTCACCCTACCCGAAGCCGCTAGATTGGCGGATCAGCATTTTGATGCCAGGAGGCATCACGGAATACAAAATAAGACTCTCCCTAGGATTACCGGGACACCCAACACTTTTACTCCTACCGGCCCCACAGTACCCCTGCACAGGCCAGCACTGAATGCTCCACCACCCCCCTCCCGATACAACGGCCGGGCTAACATTCAGTGTCACACCTGCAAGCAGTGGGGACACATTTCTCGGGAGTGCACCCAAAACCGGAGCCGACAAGCTTGGAACCAGGTGCGACAACATTTAACACCCAGGGCTGCTGCACATCACTACCAGGTAGCACCAGCCACCCAGGAAATGCTGAGCGCTCAAATTGAGGAGCCTCTAGGGGTGCTCCACGAAGTAATGTCGGTCCGAGCCACCGACAACCGACAACATCACTGGCAGCTAGTGACCCTGGAGGGGAAGGAGGTACAAGGGCTCCGGGATTCGGGAGCCACTTTAACTTTGGTTGCACCACATTTGGTACCAGGCGCAACACACACTGGCGGCTCAGTGGCAGTACGGGTGGCCGGGGGAGCAGTATACCGGCTACCCACTGCCAAGGTACATTTGGATTGGGGTGTGGGAGAGGGAACTGTGGAAGTGGGGCTTATGCAAAATTTACCCGCAGATGTTGTGCTGGGGAATGACTTGGGCCAGATGACTTCCGCTTTTATCCCCCAGGCTCCATACCAGGAGGCCCACCCCGTAACCACCCGGCAGCAGGCTCGCACCACGGCTACACCGATACACTCTGAGGCTCAGGTAAGAGACCATGACCCCCAACCGACTTCCATGTCCTGGGATACCCCGACTACATTTGCGACCGAAGTCCAGACAGACCCCACCCTCCAAGTATATAGCGACCGGGCACAAGCGGACCAAGCAGGGCTAGAGGGGGAGCGGTACACCTGGGAGAAAGAGTTATTATACCGTGTCACGGCAAAAGATGTGGGGGGGTCTGTCACCCTGACTAACAAACAGTTAGTTGTACCGCAGAAGTATAGGCAGGAGCTGCTTAGAATCGCTCATGATATCCCCCTGTCAGGACACCTAGGGATGACCCGTACCCGATACCGCTTAACGCATGCCTTTTTCTGGCCCGGAATCTCTCAGGATGTGCGACAGTATTGCACCTCCTGCGACGTCTGCCAGCGAGTAGGTAAACGAGGAGATCGCCACAAGGCCAAGCTATGTCCCCTACCCATTATCGCAGAACCGTTCAGCCGGGTAGCGGTGGATATAGTAGGGCCCCTGTCAAAACCCAGTCCCTCTGGCAAAAAGTACATTTTAACTGTAGTGGACTACGCCACCAGATACCCCGAAGCTGTGGCCCTCACTAATATCCATGCTGAGACCGTAGCTGAAGCTTTAATGAAAGTGTTTTCTAGGGTAGGGTTCCCCCAAGAGATAATATCGGACCGAGGCACCCAATTTACGGCCGAAGTCACCCAACATATGTGGAAGGTATGTGGCATTAAGCCAATAGTCAATTCCGCCTACCACCCCCAGTCCAATGGACTATGTGAGAGGTTCAACGGGACGCTGAAGCAGATGCTTCGGACGTTCGGGGAGACCCACAAAGACTGGGAGAGGTTCCTACCTCACCTACTCTTTGCGTATAGAGAGGTCCCCCAGGAGTCGACAGGATTCTCCCCGTTTGAGTTACTATTTGGAAGGAGGGTGCGGGGACCCTTGAACTTAATTAGGGAACACTGGGAGGGGGAGAGTACTACTAACGAAACCCCTATCGTATCATACGTACTGGAGTTCAGAGACCGTCTGGAGGCGCTAACTCAGGCTGTACACGCCAACCTCCAGACGGCCCAGCAACGCCAGCGACGCTGGTACGATAGAGGAGCCAGAGACCGCAGCTTTCAGGTGGGACAGAAGGTTTTAATTTTAAAACCCGTCCGCACAGATAAGCTGCAGGCCATCTGGCAAGGCCCATACCAGGTAGTGGAGCAGCGATGCGACACTACCTATGTGATTGGCCCCTGCTCAGGGGTAGGGAAGAGACGCATGCTCCACGTGAACATGCTCAAACCCTACCATGAGAGGATAGAGGATGTGACGGCGATCTGTGCCTCCTCCTTAGAAGATCAGGAGAACCTACCCTTACCCGACCTACTAGAACCAGAAGAACCGATAGAGCCCTCCCGGGGAGTTCAGCTGGGGGAGCGGCTAAGCCCCCAGGAGCGTGCCCAGGTACAAGCGCTGATTGTAGCCAAAGGGGCTACCTTCTCCAATTTACCTGGGTACACTCCGCTAGCCACCCACCGAGTTGAAACCCCGGGACAGCTACCTATGCGACAGGCTCCATATAGGGTTCCGGAATCAGTCCGTACCCATATGAAAGCCGAACTAGATGAAATGTTACAGCTAGGGGTTATCGAACCCTCCGATAGCCCCTGGGCATCGCCGGTAGTCCTGGTACCTAAAAAGGATAGTACCACCCGATTCTGCGTCGACTACCGGAGGCTAAATGACAAAACGGTGTCTGATGCCTTTCCCGATGCCCCGGATAGACGAGCTGTTAGATAAGATGGCACGGGGCCAGTATCTCACTACCATTGACTTGTGTAAGGGATACTGGCAAATTCCTCTAGCCGATGACGCCATCCCCAAGTCGGCGTTTGTCACTCCGTTTGGCCTGTACCAGTTCAAGGTCATGCCTTTCGGAATGAAAAACGCTCCGGCTACCTTTCAGCGGATGGTAGATCGGCTACTGGACGGTTTTCAAGAGTATGCCTGTGCCTATCTAGATGACATAGCCATCCTTAGCCAGACCTGGGAAGACCACCTACATCATATAGGAGCGATCCTAGATCGTATTGGGGAAGCCGGGTTAACTTTAAAACCTAGTAAGTGCCACATAGGTATGGCCGAGGTGCAGTATCTGGGCCACCGAGTAGGGTGTGGGCAGCAGAGACCCGAGCCAGCCAAAATTGAGGCCGTAGCTAAGTGGCCTACCCCAAGGACTAAGACTCAAGTGCTAGCTTTCCTAGGGACTGCCGGGTATTATAGAAAATTTGTCCCCGACTACAGCACCCTGGCCAAACCTCTGACAGACCTGACCAAAAAGAATCTTCCCCGACTGGTTGTCTGGGCCCCAGAGTGTGAGCAGGCATTCCAACAACTCAAGACCGCTCTGACTAATGCTCCTGTGTTAACTGCTCCTGATCCAACTAAAATATTTCTTGTCCACACAGATGCTTCAATGTTTGGATTGGGGGCAGTGCTGAGCCAAGTGGGAGCCGATGGCGGAGAGCATCCCGTAGCCTACTTAAGCCGAAAGTTGCCTGGCCGTGGTGTGGGCCCTTAAAAAGTTACAGCCGTATTTGTATGGGCAACCTTTTTCATTACTCACAGATCACAACCCGTTGGTGTGGCTGAACCGTGTGTCTGGGGACAATGCCAGGCTGCTGCGCTGGAGTTTGGCGCTGCAGCCCTTTGACTTTACCATCCATTACCGCCCAGGAAAGCAAAACGGTAACGCCGACGGGTTATCCAGACAGACTGAACTCGAGAAGTGATCTGTGAGTACTCCCCCGAACATCCCCAAGCCGATCCGTTGGGATCAGACTGTGTATGCCGGCTTGGTTCTGGGGGAGCATTGTGGCAAACCTAGCCACTTCTGGACTGTAGTTATTAAAGGTTGTCTGTAGGCTGAATATGTACTGTGTATTTTAACCTGTGTATGTGCCGTATTGTGGCCGTTCGCATGCTGGCAGCCGTAAGCTGCCAGCATACAAATCCCTTTCGTTTGACGAAACCCGGCTATCCAGGCCGTTCGCCATACGAATGAGGGCTCCCCAGGTAGACCACCCACTCACCAGTCGTGTGGCACCAATTAACCGATTGCAACAATGTTGCAATCGGTAATTAAGGGCTCTCCTAGGTGGCCGTCGTTCGGCTACCGACCATGCGGCGGTCGGCCATCTTGGATCCTTTGTCTCTGCAGCGGTGTTCGGTCGTCGAGAGCCTGGAACTGAAAACGGCTACTCCATGATCCGAACACCGCTGGACTTCCAGAGCGTTCGGGAGTTCCGCGTTCGGCACATTCTGTTCCCCATAGATGTTCGGTACTTTTAAACCGAACTCAATGTTTTAATGTATTTTGTGCGGCGTTCGGTTAGTTTAGCTGGGATCAGAGCGGTATTCTCACTAAATGTGCCCGCCGACCCCAGCTATCTACCGAACGGTCATTCGTCTAAAAGCGAGTAAAAATTTATAAAATATGGATTTCTGTGTAAATTGTCGGTTTTGCTCCACGAGGGGATAATCCACTTAATCGTCCATTTTAGTGTGAGTATCCCTCTCGTGTAGCAATGCCTGTTGGGATAATTACAATGCCTGATGGGAGAAATCCCCTGTAACATCTGTAAGGAAACCCCTTGCAAGGGGAACTGCATAGATATGGAAGTCTGTGAATAAAGCAAGTTAGTTGACTCCCAAACTGTGTTTCGTCCGGTTATTGGGAGGATTGGGGATATTGCCGTGCTTTCTACTCTGACTGTGGATTTCCTGAGGATACCAACGGATATCGTGCATTATTATACTGCATTCCGTTACAGTGACACTGCCTAATTCATGTCAATAAATATAGATGACAAAAAAAAGAAAATGAAAGTTTAAAAAGCATTATTATAGGGTTTACAAATAGCTGAAAAATCTGGGAAGTGGTCTCGCTCTTTCATTTGGCTACAGAATATTTGAGACGAGAAACTAAAATCTACGACTTTTGTTGTTTTTTTTTGTTGCATGTTTTCTTTTTTTTTTCTTTTTGGTTCCCCAAGATTTAAAATCTAGGAGATTGCAATGTCTACATTTAGTGTCCAGGAAATTGCAGTGAATTCCTCCTTTTATATGGTTGTCATGGGGACATCATATAATGCATAAAAGCAGTATTAGCAACAGGCATCTCTCTCTGTCATTGGCTGATCAGCACTCTATTAGAGACTTGACTCTGTCAGTGCCAAATATAGTCAAAAACCACATTCTGTAGAGCGACAACTTGACAGTATGGCTTATAAGCAAATATTTTTTATTGATTTTTTTTAATAGATTTGTTCTTTAACCTCACAGAATTCTTGAGATGATGCAATGTACTAACACCATTGTCAAGCTGTGAATCGAGCTGCTTTTGTCCTAGAGCTCTCGTAATTCTAAGATACACACAGCCAGGGCAAAACATATTTCTAGTCTAAATACTTCTAGGAAGCTTTGGTTCATCACCTCTGGTCTTGGCTTTTTAATTATTTTACTGCCAGATGATTACGCAATCCATGGGATCCATTATTTGGCAACTAATAATTAAATAACTCAAGGTACGGTGTTTTAATTCCCTTCCAGGGTTGCATACATGACTCTGAAGGAGTTAAACACGATTTTTCGTTCTTTACATTACACCCATTTATTTTATTCATTTAGCCAATGTATTAACAAATAATCGTGTACATATGTGTGACCTTTGCTCAAAGCATCTCATTTTCTTTGGAAAAATCCATGTAGTGAAAAACAAATAATATTACTGGTCCGTGGTTAGAGAATGTTAATTATAGCCTGAGGATGAACCTTTGCATTATAATGGGGAAACCATTAACCATTTGAGTGTCAGATGGGAGTTACCCATCGCAAATTTGTGTTCGCTCATCGTTATTTTTATTTTATTTTTGTCACTGAAAAAATTGGTCCTCGTGTGTTATACTCATTTTGTCATACTTGCATTTGGAAGCTTCTATGTTTAGAACATGGCTTTAATTATGTATTGTGAATTATTCCAGTTTTTTGCTTTACATGTAAAATGTCATTTTATGTTTTCAGGTAGTGGTTATTGAACACCACGACTGGCAGGTTGTAGGACAAGTTATGCCCTTTGTGGTAAAAGTAAATCTACATCTGAATTCAACAGTTGGTATTTTACTATTACTGATCACACGACAACTCCCAATTTCTCTTTTTTTCCCCCAGAAAGGGTATCCTCATATGCTATTAAAAAATCCCTTATACATTAATCACACACAGGCAAGTAGAACAGATGGCGTAAATAAAATCTGTCAAATTGGAAAGCTATATGAAAACAGTTGCTCATTGTTTTAGAGTTTTAGAGTTATTTTGCTTTTGTTTTGTTGCTTAACCCCTTAAGGACACATGACGGAGATATTCCGTCATGATTCCCTTTTTTTCCTGAAGTTGTGTCCTTAAGGGGTTAAAACTGTTGGAGCTGATGGAACTTTATATTATAAACACAGATGATCTTTGTATTTATAATATACTTCTGCAAATGTATACACTGCTATCACAAGTGAATTAGGCAGCTTAGAACTATGGGGGTGCCCAATTATCAGTTCTGTGCGAAAAATATGTCTGGCATCAGCTTGCATGTCATTGCAGTATTATATATTTGAAAATATATATTATGACAAAGGTTTGGAGTAACCCTTTAACTAATAAGTAGGTTGTTTATTTTTATAAACACTAGACTATATGTTATCATAGCTGTTCTAGAGCTTAACAGTATAGCAAATGCATAAAAAGTACAAAAAACAGTTATCATGAAACGTATAGAACATACAAAACAGTGGACAAAATAAATGCATTCTCAGAGCCTTCATTTTGAATGCAAATCATTAACAAATATTGCCTTTTTATCTATTATTAAAAATATAATATAATATATTTATAATATATAAAAATATTGACATATGTCAAATGTATTTATATAGTAAAAGCATGAAGGAAAAAAAAATACCGTATTTATCGGCGTATAACACGCACTTTTTCTCCCTGAAAATAGGGGGAAAATCATGGGTGCGTGTTATACGCCGATATCCCATATTTACTTACCTGTCTTGAAGCGTGGGCCGGCTTCACAGCGTGCACCGCGGTACTGGAACTTAAATTTCAGGTTCCGGTTTCCGGCGGGACTGAAAGGAAGTGTGCACACTATTGTGTGCACACTTCCTTTCAGTCCCGCCGGTACTGGAACTTAAATTTCAGGTTCCTTTCAGTCCCGCTGGAAACCGGAACCTGAAATTTAAGTTCCAGTACCGCGGTGCGCGCTGTGAAGCCGGCCCACGCTTCAAGACAGGTAAGTAAATATGGGACAAGAGGGAAAGTGCACTAGGGGACACTATGGGAGGGGGGACACACTATGGGGGGTGGAGAATACTATGGGAGGGGGGGAAGAATACTATGGAAAGGGGGGGACACTATGGGAGGGGGTGGAGAATACTATGGGAGGGGGGAGGAGAATACTATGGGAGGGGGGGAAGAATACTATGGAAGGGGGGGCACTATGGGATGAGGGGGGAACACTATGGGAGGGGGAAGAATACTATGGGAGGGGGGGAGAACACTATGGGATGAGTGGGGGGAATACTATGGGAGGGGTGGACATTTCCTGGAATTTCCTTCTGAAAATGAGGTGCGTGTTATACGCCGGGGCGTGTTATACGCCGATAAATACGGTGTGACAAAAGTACTCCTTTCCCTTGGTACCTTGTCCTGGGATTGGGGTGTTACACACAGTCTTTTCAGGCTTTAGAGACACTTCACACGCTGGATGAGGTAAATTAACTTGCTCTTTTATTGAGGTTCCAAAATAAATGCACAGTAAGGTATAAAGGTAACAAAATATATAAAACAAAAGCCTTGCTCTTCTGAGCACTAACTAAACAAAATAATCAGCTAACTGGGTTGGATGGCTTGTCCATTTCCCAACATAAACATAAGCATAAACAACCTTACTGTTTCAGGGTTTTCAGCTCTCTGTTTCCACTCACAGAAACCAAACACAATCTCCCTCCTTCCTTGGCAGGGGAGTACTTAATAGCACTGGTAATTGACAATCCTTTTCAGGTGAGTTAAATTAGGATTCAAACTCTGGAACTGGACTTCTCACCTGTAGGTTCCAAGCAACTTCCAAAATGTGGAGTGGAGCACTGGCCCACCCTACTCTCCAAGTACTCCACCCCAGGGCCCAAATATACACATATTTAAAGTGCAACATTCATTATAACATTACACATTTCCCTGGGGCTAATTACACAAAGTAGGAACCTTGCAAAATCTGGGGAGGTATATAGATTCCCTCCAGCACAATTCCTTGCTTTCGGTCACACATCCTCCCCCCCAGCTCAGACCTATTGGGTCGAGCGACCATGGACATTAGCGAGTGCATCCGCGAAAGACCATCTGCATTTCCCTGTTTACTCCCAGCCCTATGCTCTATGGAGAAATTATAGGGTTGCAAGCTAAGGAACCAGCGGGTTACTCTACTATTTTTCTCCCTGTTTTGGCTCATCCAAGTAAGGGGTGCATGATCTGTCACTAGTCTGAATTTTCGTCCAAAGAGATAGTATTTAAGTGTGTCTACTGCCCACTTTATAGCCAGACACTCCTTCTCAACAATGGAATAGTTTCTTTCTTGGGGATTAAGCTTCCTGCTTAAATATAATATGGGGTGCTCCTCACCCTGAATTTCCTGAGAGAGAACAGCACCTAGTCCTACATCAGAGGCATCTGTCTGTAAAATAAATTCTTTAGAAAAATCAGGTGTTACCAACACTGGTTGGGCACAAATGGCTTCTTTAAGCTTTCTGAATGCTTGTTCAGTCTCTGGGGACCATTTTACCACTACTGGAGCATTAGCTTTAGTAAGGTCAGTTAATGGGCTTCCAATTGTAGCAAAATTGGATATAAATCTCCTGTAATAGCCAATGAGGCCAAGAAATGTTCTCACCTGTTTCTTAGTCAGTGGTCTCGGCCAATTTCGTATGGCTTCAATTTTAGCAACTTGGGGTTTCACTACTCCCCTACCAATAGAGTAGCCCAAATATTTTGCTTCCTCTAGGCCAATTGTACACTTATTGGGGTTAGCAGTTAAGCCAGCATTTTGTATTGAGTTAAGGACAGCCTGTACTTTTGGAAGGTGAGATTCCCAATCCTCACTGTGTACTACAACATCATCCAAGTATGCAGCTGCATAGCGCACATGCGGCTTTAGTATTCTGTCCATCATTCTTTGGAATGTGGCAGGGGCACCATGCAAGCCAAAAGGCAAAACTCTGTACTGAAACAGGCCATCAGGAGTAGAAAATGCGGTCTTTTCTTTTGCTCGCTCTGTGAGTGGTACTTGCCAATAACCTTTGGTTAAATCTAGTGTAGTGAGGTACCGAGCTCTCACCCAAGTCGTTCTACTAGCTCATCAACTCTAGGCATGGGGTATGCATCAAACTTAGAAATAGCATTCAGTTTGCGATAATCATTACAAAACCGTACTGTATTATCAGGCTTTGGTATGCTCCAGTCACTTTGTGACTCCTCAATGACTCCAAGATCTAACATTTTCTTAACCTCTGCTCTGATAGCTTCTCTGCGAGCCTCGGGTATTCTGTATGGTTTGAGATTGACCCTTTTTCCTGGTTCTGTCAAAATGTCATGTTTAATCACACTAGTCCTTCCTGGGACTGGGGAGAATACCTCTTTATTTAATCTAATAAACTCCTTAACTTCCCTTGTCTGGCGTATTGACAGGGTCTCTGAGATATTTACTTCAAGGTCAATATTACACCTATCAGGGAAGGTTGAAGCCTCTGTAGTAACCAGAACTTCCCTTTCTTTCCATGGTTTTAGCAAATTGACATGGTATATTTGCACTTCCTTTCTTCTACCTGGTTGCCTTACTTTATAATTTACCTCTCCTACTCTTTCAATAATCTCATATGGCCCATGCCAAGTTGCCAGGAATTTGTTCTCTACTGTGGGAACCAGGACTAATACTCTGTCTCCTGGTTGAAATACTTGAATTCTAGCATTCTTATTATAGCTATTCTGCTGATTTTGTTGAGCCTTTTGCATGTGTTCTCTGACTATTGGCATAATGGCTTCAATACGTTCCTGCATCTGAGTTATGTGTTCTATTACACTGCGATGTGGGTTTGCTTTTTGTTCCCAAGTTTCCTTTGCTATGTCAAGTAATCCCCTGGGGTGTCTGCCATATAATAATTCAAAAGGTGAGAAACCCGTAGAAGCTTGGGGTACTTCTCTAATGGCAAACATTAAATAGGGCAATAGAAAGTCCCAGTTCTTCCCATCTTTATCAGTTACTTTGCGCAGCATAGCTTTTAACGTTTTATTAAATCGCTCAACCAAACCATCGGTTTGTGGGTGATAAACAGAGGTTTTGAGGTGTCTAATGTGAAGGAGCTTGCAGAGTTCCTTTGTAACCTTGGACATGAATGGAGTACCCTGATATGATAGGATCTCCTTGGGAATCCCAACCCGGCTAAACATCATCATTAACTCTTTAGCAATGGACTTTGCTGAGGTTGTGCGCACAGGTATTGCCTCAGGGTAACGGGTAGCATAGTCTAGTACTACTAATATATACTGATGCCCCCTACTGGATTTTACCAGAGGACCCACAAAATCCATAGCAATACGTTCAAAAGGCACTTCAATAACAGGCAAGGGTACTAAAGGGCTCCGGTAAGCCGTAAAGGGCGCAGTGACCTGACATTCAGGGCATGACGAACAGTAGTTCTTGATAGCTGCAATTACTCCAGGCCAATAAAATCTCCTCAAAACACGCTCTCTTGTTTTGTCAACCCCTAGGTGACCCCCCAAAACATGGCTATGTGCAAGGTTTAACACAGTGCGCCAATAGGCTTGTGGTACTAACAGCTGCTTTGTAATAACGGACTCTTTTTTCTCAACTCTGTACAACAGATCATTATCCACTTCAAAATAAGGGTAAGTAAGAGAATTCCCTGGATTGATAGGGGTTCCATTCCTTATAGAAATATTATTCCTGGCTACCAATAATGTTGGGTCAGACCACTGTGCACTTCTGAAGTTACCAGGCCTAACCTCTAAATCAGCTAACTCTATATCTGGTTCAGAGCTTCTAGAAGGTCCCGCATTAGTTTGTTGTGGGTTTTCACCAACTAATGTTTTTATAGGGGAATGCTGCATATTGTTAGGCTCATCATCATGATCTCTCTCATCTGCCAGAGTATTTGCAAAAGGAAATTCATCATTCTGTTCACCTGATGGGTTTTCAAAACATGCCCATAGGTCTAGAAAATGGGGAAAATCCCTTCCAATAATCATCTCATGTGCCAGTTTTGGTACCAGCCCCACTCTGCAGTTTACAGTACCACACTGGGTTTTAACAAGTATATCTGCAGTAGGGTAGTTATGTATATCCCCGTGCACACAAGCAATATCAACTTTTCCAGAGTTAACAATATGAGTATCCTGTAATAAGGATTGGTCTAGAAGGGTAACCATACTCCCTGAATCTAGCAATGCCTATATATTTTTTCCCTCCACATTCACGGTACACCCAGGGTGACTATTCAAATAACCATTTTTTTCCACAGAACATACAACCTGTGAATAAAGTGCAATTCCTTCCCAATTATTACCAAAATTACACTCCATTGGTTCAACATTTTCAGGACAGTCTTTTGCAATATGTCCAAAGTTTCTGCATTTAAAGCATTTTATACCATAATTAGTACTTTTTGATTCATTTGTAGGCTCTTCCCACCTCCCAAAGTCTTTTTCTCTTTTAACAATGTCTCTTGGGTAATAAAACCCTGTTCTCTCATCAAAAGACCCCCTTTTCCCTGGAACAGTCTTACCAGATTTGCTGGGGCTGTAGGTTTTCGGATTCTTGGGTCTCTCTTGGCCAGGAGGTTGAAGCAGTTCTCCCGCTGCTATATACCGTTCAGCCAATTCAACCAATTGGTCTGCTGTTTGGGGATTGCTCTGACTGACCCACCGACGAAGTCCAATAGGTAAGCCTCTTAGGAATCTTTCCATCACCAGTTGCTCCACAATGCGCTGGGTGAGTTGATCTCTGGCTGCAACCATTTTCTGGCAAGGTGTATCAAGGCTGTAAGTCCACGAATGAAATCTCTGGGCACGGACGGCTGTTGTCACCCCCAGGCGTGCCAGTATTTCTGCTTTCAGCTTCTTGTAGTCACTGGCTTCCGCTGGTTCCAGATCATAGTATGCTTTCTGGGATTCACCAGTAAGAAATGGTGCTAGCAGACTTGCCCATTCCACTTCAGGCCAACCTTCTCGCTCAGCGGTTCGCTCAAATGCCATCAGGTAGGCCTCTACATCATCTGTGGATACCATCTTTTGCAAGTAGTGACTCACTCTGTTCACCTTTGGACATTGTGGTGATTCTGTGGCATCCCTGGCCAGCCTTTGTGATAGACTCTGGATCTCCTGCTGTATGACACATGTGGCATGCTGCTGCTCCTCTCTGAGCAATTGATGAGCTGCTGCCTGTGTTGCTTCAACTTGCTTGAATAAAGCATCTGTATTTTCCTTTTGAGCCAGTACAAGCTGCTGCAGTATTGAAATGCTCTCTTGCTGTATTGCATTAGTCTCTGCAGTCCTCCTGTTTGTCTCTTGCTGTATAGCAGTGGACTGGGGCAAAGCTTTCATGACATCCTCCATTTTCTCAGCAGTCTCTTTCTCCCTACTTACAGACTTTGCCGTGTGCTGCCCGCATTCTCCACCATATGTGACAAAAGTACTCCTTTCCCTTGGTACCTTGTCCTGGGATTGGGGTGTTACACACTGTCTTTTCAGGCTTTAGAGACACTTCACACGCTGGATGAGGTAAATTAACTTGCTCTTTTATTGAGGTTCCAAAATAAATGCACAGTAAGGTAACACAATCTCCCTCCTTCCTTGGCAGGGGAGTACTTAATAGCACTGGTAATTGACAATCCTTTTCAGGTGAGTTAAATTAGGATTCAAACTCTGGAACTGGACTTCTCACCTGTAGGTTCCAAGCAACTTCCAAAATGTGGAGTGGAGCACTGGCCCACCCTACTCTCCAAGTACTCCACCCCAGGGCCCAAATATACACATATTTAAAGTGCAACATTCATTATAACATTACACATTTCCCTGAGGCTAATTACACAAAGTAGGAACCTTGCAAAATCTGGGGAGGTGTATAGATTCCCTCCAGCACAATTCCTTGCTTTCGGTCACAACGGTAATCTGAATTCTGACAGATGCACTCAAACATTTGACTGGTAGTATTCATGTATACATTATGGTTTTTTATCTTGCTTAGAAAAATATGATGCAGCATACAAAAAAAGATGTCCACATTGATTATCGTTCACATGGTATTTCACCTTGTTGCAAGTAGTTTTGTATGCTGCCCTGCTGAAAGCATCGTCTTAGCCTTGTTGGTTGAAAATGAATTTTCATTTCCTCTACATATCCTTCAACAACAATTTGAAAGATCATTATTGACTTTGCATGTTTTTATTAATTATGCTTGGAATGCAATGCCTGGCAGCCCGGGAGAGGGTTGTGAATGTGAATGAAGGCAGTAGATATGACATAAAATAAAACCACTATGGAGATAGAAAAATGAAAAGCAGGAATGTGTTATAGGCTGGGTCCAGAAGTAATTAAAGAAACACTATAGTCATCAAAACAACTTTAGCTTAATGAAGCAGTTTTGGTGTATAGATCATGTCCCCGCAATCTCACTGCTCAATTATCTGCCATTTAGTAGTTAAATCACTTTGTTTTATGCAGTCTTAGTCACACAGCCTTCCAGTAAAGTGAGATCTAATGTTGAAACTTCCTTTATTGCACAGTCTGTTTAATTTAGAATTTTTTATCTCCTGCTCTGTTAATAGCTTAATAGATTAAAGTTCAATTTACAGAGCAGGAGGTAAAAACCTCTACAGCAAGTTAACACCTGGTTGAAAGTGAAACCTTTTTTTCATGCAGACTGTATGAATCACAGTCAGGGAATGTGTGGCTACGGCTGCATAAACTGAAACAAAAGGGATTTAACTCATAAATGGCTGAGCAGTGAGACTGTGGGGACATGATCTGTCCCTTAAAAAACTGCTTAATTAAAGGGACGCTATAGTCACCAAAGCAACTTTAGCATAAATAAATGGTTTTCTGATGACTCTGAGTCTGGGCCCATCATGTAAAAGAACACTGAAGTAACCTAGACCACTTAATATTAATGGCAGTGTCCCTGTCTTTTTAACTCTGCAATGTAAGTACATTGTTTTTGTGGATTCTGTAATGTTTAAATTGCAGGATTGTAATACTGACAGCCACTAGTGACGCTTCTGCTGCACTGACTGAATGAAACTCGCTCACGGAATGTTGAAGTCCATATGAAAGCCCTCCTCGCTTGCCTCGAACTCTGGGATTTTTTCATCCACTTCAGCTGGGACGGAGGGAGTCCCCTGCCATGCTACCAATCTCTGTTCTACCACCTACCCTGCCGAGGTATCGGCTAACTTATCAATGTTTTCTACTCCTGTACTTAATAGACATTTCTCCATGATCATAGCAGCGATGGGCGGCAAGATCATTCTACAGGTCTGGAACCAGCCGGGTACTCCACCATTCAATTTATTCTTAAACAAACTCAAGTTCCTTGTTTTTAATGTTCTTCTGAAACGGTGGGCGGGGAGGTTCAATGTACCGGTGCCTTTATATAGTTCTCGACCTTGAAAATGTTTGGGTTAAACATACATTGATTCTATTAGCCAAGATGGGTCTGTCCAAAATCTGTCAATTTTGATCCTGCTGACCCTTGCTACAGCTACATGGTCTGGTAAATCTTCATCAATGTATTACACCTGACAAATGTTGGTTATGTTTTACCTATGTTTTATTGTTAAATGCAAAGAAGACAAAAGAAAAGAGAAAAAAAATGAATGTGAATGCTTCATGTACACTCCTGATACTGTATCTAGCACTTTATGTATTTCAAGTGGCTGAGATTGCACCTATGCTGTATTTAACATTCACAATAAAAATGTTTAAGAAATAATTCAATGCTTTCCTATGAGGAAGCTTGAATGCTTGAATATGCGTGTCTCTTGTCGGACTTTCTAAATGGTTTGACTACTTAAATTGGGAGGGTGTGTAAACATTAGATGACTCTTTACAGGAAGTGTTTAGAAAAGTTGTGCAAGTCACATGCAGGGAGGTGTGACTAGGGCTGTATAAACAAAGTGATTTAGAGAATTGAGCATGATCTATACACCAAAACTGCTTCATCAAGCTAAAAATTATATTGGTGCCTATAGTGTCCCTTTAAGAGTGTTTTTTCTACAATAAATGTAATGCTTACTATCTCATTTTCAATCAGTTCATCTATGTATCAGTATGGATGCACTTATGGCTAATATTTGATACATGTAGATATTTTGGGACAAAATGCTCTCTGCACAAATAATTCAAATGCAATTATTTTCCACTTCTAAGCTTTGCATGATCGGTGAAAAGGATTATATGAAAAAAAAGACATATGTTGGACATTGTAACTAATTTTCTCAAGTGGCTACGTAAATGATGAGCTGCAAAGAATACTGAAAAATGCATAGATATGTCTACTTTGGAAAGGGCCCTTCAGGGACAAGTAATTATCAAGGGATTCATTGGGTTTGATTGAAATATATTCGTCATGTTTCTTTATTAGAAACATGAGGATGGAAAAAGGTTGCTAAAGATTTATCTCAACTTCTTTCTCAGCATCCTCAAAGGTTTACTGAAATCACCCCAGTAGATTATGGCTTTTATTTTTCCTAACTATGTATGAAAAAGAAAATTAAAGAGCTTTCTTTAAATTTGGAAATTATTCTGTAAAAGGTAATGCACTTTACAGGAATTGTATTATATATATTTTTTACTTATCCCTTTTATTTAACAAACATGTCTTTGCAAAGTCTGAAAAATTAAATGGAGAAAACCCACACTGCGGTATTTAGCTTTTTCCTGGAACTAAGGTCCTCCGTCATGGCTTCCTGTCAATCAATGTTATACAGTGTGCCCAGTTCTGCCATTAGATGCAATATGTGGAGCAGAGATAGGACCATTTTTTCAGTTTCTTCTCCTCCAATGCAATATGTGTCCTAGAAGTGCTAGGATTCAACTAGTTATACGGGCCAATTACTAAATCATTACAGGACAACTCCAGACTAATTTTTTTTCTTTTTAAAACAAAGAACACTGTTTAGTAGATATACCCACATTGAATACATGTATTCATTTTTCATGTACATATTCATTCGGGGTATACCTTAAAACAGCTTTCAAAAGCTGCAAGTTCTAATGAACTGCCTCATTTGCAACGCCTTATATTCTTCCCTGGAACAGACTAACAGTATCTTCACAAGGAATAAATATATCAGAGGCTTCTCACTTCAGAAGTTTCTGAATCTGTACATGTGCCAGATTGTGCGTGCACGCGTCTGATCTAAGGTCTGTTGAGGCGCTAGAGTTCCAGAATACTTTGAAGACTGTGGAGGAGAAAACTGGCACACTCTACTTGAGGGAAGCTAACGGAAAGAGTAAGCAAACCTCCATGGATGATGAAAAACGTTGACTCTAGTTGTAGGTAAATTTTGATTGCTTTATTCAGTTATGTGATTTCCGGATAAGCAATGGTTCAACCTTGAGCTGCCAAAGTAAAATAATCTTGCTAGCACTTTTCATAATAATGTACAGTTGTATCCAATGTTCTCATCACAAAACTCAATATCTAAAGCATGTAACACATGGAGAAGCCAGATACATTTTTAACAGTTTATGAATGTATAAAGCAATAATAAAAAGCATGTTAGGTGGTTTCCAGAAGAGTTTGGTAGACTTGTGTGTTTGGATTCAGTGATTCGACCAAACTTGGGCTAATTCAGCCAAATTCAATATTTCTGAAGCACCGTACGGATGTATAACCAAGCAAACAACTGTTGCAATGGCCAATCATGTTTGTTTGATTGAGTTCCACCAATGGAGTCAAGAAAAAAAGATGATGGCTAGGGGACAGCCATTAAATGTTGATCGTTTTCACAGATCAAGTGAGAAGTGACCGATAGAAGGAAAAAAAGGAGGAACAGTAAAAATATTATTATATTTATGTTTATATATTTACATCTTAAATAAATATATGTTTGTATATTATATATTTAATGCATATATGTAATTAATAAATATAGATTTTTTTCAGACGTATGAGGGAAACTGTAAATCTCCCTTATAATCCATTGGGGTGATACTGACCCCCATAGAGTTTTATTTCACGATAAATTCAGTGGATATCTGTCTTGAGCTAAGCGTACAGATAATTTAATCTATTGCTCCCACTTTTATTTTTGAATTATCCACTTACAAGGAGGGAGACTATAGCTCCATACTTGTAATTGGATAAACATCGAATGAATAAAGCTTGTGGACAATTTTTCATCCACATTTACTTTGTTTGTCAGTCACTCCGTCAATTTTGCAATTTGTTCATTCGTGTTTCATACAAATGAGCAAACAGCATTAGATTCAGACAAACTTACATTCGTCTGAAAACGAATGGCGAAGTCTAAACAAAAGCACTGTCACGCTAATATAAGAAAAACTATTAATTTCTACATATTTTAGCTTGCCAAAAGTAAAGAAAAAATAACCTTAAAATAAAAACAAGATGTAAGAAAACCTAGCATTTCCCAGACTTTGTTCGAACAATATTTCACATGTTTTCCCAGTTTCATTTATGTGTTCTGTAGTTTCAAACTACCAAACCACCAACCACCCCCTGGCTCACTATTCCAAAGGAAACCATCAATTAAGCGCTCTCCCTGTGTCCCTGCCATTCGTATAGTCTAACGCCACGCGCAAGAGAAAATGGTGGCCATCTTGTTTGAACAAAAGGAGGCAGGAGGACTTGGTCATCAAGTGTCTGGAACTAAAATCGGATGTTCGACTTCCCGAAAACTGGTCAAATTAGACGAACGCCTGCTTTCTTTTCCCGGACAGCTAGGAGAGCGCTGTTTGGTAGTTTGGTTCCCACGAACCAGGAGAACAATCGCTACTATGAGCCAGGGGATTCCGTTTGTGCATTATTTTGGTTTTGTAACTTGTGGAAAAAGACCGACCACACAGCCTAAACTCATGGAACTGTTTCTGGGCAGGAGCCATGTGTGCTGTCGGTCCAAATGGGTGATTTTTGGATATGTTGGTCACTCAGATCAGGGCTATCAGTTTATATTTTTTGGGGATACCATGAATTTGGGGGTATTTTTTAAGTTTTGTGAAAATAATGTTTTTTCTGCCTGGAGATAATTAATAACGGAAATTCTGGTCTTTCCTCCCTCAAGTGTTGTTACTCCTGTGTCTGTCTCCCTACAAGTCAACGGTGCTACCATCAGCTCCACCACGCAGGCTCGCTGCCTAGGTGTTCTCTTTGACTCCGACCTCTCCTTCAAGCCTCATGTTCAATCTATTGCCAAATCCTGTCATTTCCATATCAAAAACATTGCGCGCATCCGCCCCTACTTAACACCAGATGCGACTAAGGTGTTGGTCCATTCCACTGTCCTTTCTCGCCTTGACTACTGTAATCCGCTTCTCACTAGTCTTACGTGCTCCCAACTTGCGCCGCTACAGTCCATAATGAATGCGGCAGCGAGGCTCATCTTCCTGTCCGCCCGCACCTCCAATGCCTCACCCTTCTGTCAGTCCCTACATTGGCTTCCTATAAAATATAGAGCTCAATTTAAAATTCTGGTTCTTGCTTTCAAATCTCTACATAATGCTGCTCCCACCTATCTATCCTCCCTTATACACAAGTATGTCCCGTCTAGGCTCTTACGATCTGCTAAAGACTTACGTCTATCTTGTGTCCGTACTCCCACCTCTGATGCTCGCCTTCAAGATTTCTCGAGGGCTGCACCGTTCCTGTGGAACTCACTTCCCTCCTCCGTTAGATGCTCACCCAGTCTCCACTCCTTCAAAAAATCGTTAAAAACACACTTCTTCTTAAAAGCGTATCAATTAAACTGTTAATAGCTCCCAACTGATTCCTCTTCTGCAACTGTCACTAGTCTAATACTATCCTTACCTTTTGTGTCATTTTACCCCACTCCCTCTAGCATGTAAGCTCATTGAGCAGGGCCCTCAACCCATCTGTTCCTGTGTGTCCAACTTGTCTGGTTACAACTACATGTCTGTTCGTCCACCCATTGTAAAGCGCTGCGGAATTTGACGGCGCTCTATAAATATCATAATAATAATAATAATATCTGACTCAATTATCTCCAGACAGAGAGGAGGGAATTGCTTGTTTGTATTGGGAGTGTCACAGTTTGTCACTGCATTGTTATTGGCTGTACGTTTTGTGTCCCTGTCCCCCACAAGGTCCCCGGGGGAGTGTCCCTTGCTTGGGGAATTGTATTAAAGCCAGTGTGGCACCAATAAAGCTTCAGTCTTGTTACACCCTTCAGAAAGTTTCGGCTGATGTTTGGGAACCTGTTCACTGCGTTGGGAGAACTTGCTGAGAAAGCTGTATCTGATCTGGAGAAAGAGACAAATGAGTGATTATAGCTCGCAGTTCGGGTGGAAACAGACGAACCGATAGCTACCACATCAGGGTTCGTTACACAAGCCTAATACAAAATGGCATCCAGACAATACGAATCTTTAGAACTGACCCTGCCCTGATGATGCTTGAGACTCTGCAATATTTTGCCATATGCTGAATAAGTTATGAACTATAAGAGGATGGACTGGTAATATTACTACAACACCATTGACTAACATTTACTACTAGATGTCTGTTTTTCATTCATCTTTAAAATGTGCCTTGGTGTAATACGAGCTTTGTAACATACTAAAGAATTTGTTAGCAATATTGCTGCACATATAGCTTTAAAGCTGCCAGTACAATTTATACTTTAAAGATTGCCATCTGAATACCCTGCTGTGTATGCATTTTTTATTTGATACTATTGGTTTAGTTATTTTAAAACATATAGGTCATAAAGCTATACAAGATCATCTTGGCAATTTTTCGGTGGAAATGAGAATGTCCCTTGAGCAAGGAGTCATGATGAATTTACATGTTCTTTTATTTGGTGAACATATTCAAGGATGTAGCACCTGTCAGTTTCTACAGTCCATACTCCACAGCACCCAACTACTCATTCTGTACTTTAAATGGATATAAAGTACTTTGGTGGGATGTTGTTCAATTGTACTAGAAAAGTTGACTGTATATTAGACATGTGCAATTCGTTTCGGTTTTAAATGTGAATTCGGATGAATTTCGGGCAACTTCCGAATGTCTGAATAGATGAATTGCCGAATTGTCGAAGTCCTGAAGTTCCGAAATTATCGAATTTCTGAAGTGTCGAAGTACCGAAGTTCCGAAGTTGCCGAAGTGTCGAAGTGCCGAAGTACAGTATTGCCTAAGAACTAATATATTTACCCAGTGGAAGAATGAAGAATGTTACACTGTATACAATGTTAAATAAAAAGTATACAAACATAGCCAGGATTCAGCTGTAAGCATTTGCAACACTTACAACAATCAAGTAACATACATTCATATAAAATTTAAATTACTTGGCCAGTCAATGTAATGACAGGAATGAATAAGTAGATAGCTCCCTAATACTGTGGGAATTAGGGAGTTATATACTTACAGGCTGAAAGACCTAAAATTGTCTTTCAGCCACATTTACTAATACGAAGTAAATATTACTTACTTAGTATTAGTAAATTACTTCCTTAGTATTAGTAAATTATGCCCCTACTCGCTATACCCCGAGTAGAGGCATGTCTATTAAACAGTGAGCAACCTGTGGCTGCTCACGTTAAAAAAAAGTCCCCATCTCCCGAGTCCCCACCCATGCCGCCGGAGTGAGGGCTTCTAACCTGAAGGGGGGACCAATTGCCCCCCAGGCCCCCATCCCTGAATGGCGGGTGGGAACCCTACAGTAAAATAAGGGGTGGGACCTATTGTCCTCCCCCTGGCCCCCATCCCTTAATGGCGGGTGGGGGCCCTAAATTAGAATAAGGGGGGACCTAATGTCCTCCCCGCGGCCCCCACCCCTGAGCGGTAGTTGGGGGCCCTAAATTAGAATAAGGGGGGGGACCTAATGTCCTCACCTCTGGCCCCCACCCCTGAGCGGTGGGTGGGAGCCCTAAATACTAATAAGGGGGGACCTAATGTCCTCCCCCCTGGCCCCCACGTCTGAGCGGTGGGTGGGAGCCACAAATACTAATAAGGGGGGACCTAATGTCCTCCCCCCTGGCCCCCACCCCTGAATGGTGGGTGGGGGCCCTACATTAGAATAGGGGGGACCTAATGTCTTCCCCCCTGGCCCCCACCCCTGAGCGGTGGGAATTTCGGGACTTCGGCACTTCTCTTGCAACCGCTTAGTAGATAACTCCCTAATTCCCACGGTAGATTACTTAGTAGTAGTAGCGAGTAGGGGCATATCTATTAAACAGCTCACCGTTAAAAAAAAAAAAAGGGTCCCCCCCTCCCGAGCCCCCACCTGCGACGTTCGAGTGGGGGCCCTAAATACTAATATGGGGGGGCTAATGTCCTCCCCCTGGCTCCCACCCCTGAGCGGTGGGTGGGAGCCCTAAATACTAATAAGGGGGGACCTAATGTTCTCTCCCCTGGCCTCCACCCCTGAACGGTGGGTGGGGGCCCTAAATTAGAATAAGGGGGGGACCTAATGTCCTCCCCCTTGGCCCCCACCCCTGAGCGGTGGGTGGGGGCCCTAAATACTAATGAGGGGGGGACCTAATGTCCTCCCCTCTGGCACCCACCCCTGAGCGGTGGGTGGGGGCTCCAAATAAAAAAAAAATCCCCCCTCCCCCAGGTCACCCCCTCCCCCCCAAAAAACTTACCCCTACCTACCCCCCTCACCCTAAAAATAATGAGGGGGGACCATTAACTAAGTACCTGTAAAAAAAAAAAAACTTACCATTTGATGTTTTCTTTCTTCTAAAATCTTATTTTTTCAGCCCCAAAAAGGCCAAATAATAAATCCATAATAACTGACGCACTGTGTCATTTGACTCATAACTTTTCCGATTGGTGGATTGAAAGTAACCAATCAGAGAGTTATGAGTCAAATTACACAGCGTGGGACAATTCCAAATAACTTTCCCACGCTGTGTAAAATGACACAGAGCACTCTGATTGGTGGATTTCAAGCCAACCAATCAGAGTGCTGTGACAGGTAAATGTAGAGACCTACCTGTCAGTCTCTTCATTTATCTGTCAGAGCACTCTGATTGGTTAGCTTAAACCCACCAATCAGAGTGCTCTGAGCCTAATTGCAGGGCGGAGCAAGGCTTTATAAGCCTTCCCCCGCCGTGCAGAGCTCAGTGTGCGCGGATCCCTCCATGGGTGAAGAAGGATCAGGGGTGGGGGCCAGGGGGGAGGACATTAGGTCCCTCCCATCATTTTCTTTAGGGCCCCTTCCCGCCACTCAGGGGTGGGGGCCAAGGGGGAGGACATTAGGCCCCCCCCAATTTGTACTTAGGGCCCCCACCCACCGCTCAGGGGTGGGGGCCAGGGGGGAGGAAATTAGGTCCCCCCTATTATAATTTAGGGCCCCCACCCACCGCTCAGGGGTGGGGCCCGGGATGGAGGACAATAGATGCACCCCATTATTTTACTTTAGGGCCCCCACTTGCACGTCGCGGTTGGGGGCTCGGGAGGGGGGACCCTTTTTTTTTTTTAAAGGTGAGCAGCCACAGGCTGCTCACTGTTTAATAGACATGCCCCTACTTGCGGTATAGTGAGTAGGGGCATATTATTTACTAATACTAAGTAATCTTTACTTAGTATTAGTAAATTTGGCTGAAAGACCAATTTAGGTCTTTCAGCCTTTTGGTAGATAACTCCCTAATACCGTGGGAATTAGGGAGTTATCTACTAAGCGGTTGCAAGAGAAGTCCCGAAATTCCGAAATGCCTAAGTTCCGAAATTCCGTCACTAATCACTAATTGCGGAAGTCCCGAATTTTGGAATGCCACACTGAACCGAAAATTTTCCCCATGCACATGCGGGGCAAACTTGCTGCTTCCTTCTTAAAGGATCTATCAATGATGTCTGTAGATTACTGCGTAAAGAGACTTTTTCTACAACATTTAATGCACTCTTTCATTGAAACAAGCAAGATAAATAAACCAAGTTAAATATATATCAAATTTAATTTCCATATAGCCCATTCAACTTTGGAAGGAAATGATTGGTTGAGAACCCCTCAGGGGTATGAAAGTCCAGTTATTCTGCCTGTTAACGCAAACATTAACTTCCACATCAACAAAATATTGGTTGTAAGTTCAGAGCCCCATTCTTTGTCAAATATTTTAATATTTACAGTGCATTCAGAAAGTATACAGACCTCTTAGTTTATTTCTCATTTTTAACTTGCAGCCTTATGCTACAATCCTTTTAATTAGTTTTTATAATATTATCAATGTACTCTCAATCTCATAAAATAAAGCAAAAAAAAAAAACTGCAAATATATTAAACAGAAAAAAACCTGAAATTTGACATTGACATAAGTATTCAGACTTTTAGCTCAGTACTTAGCTGAAGCACTTTTGGAAGCGATTACAACCCCAAACCTTTTCTGGTTTGATGTGACAAGCTTTGCATACCTAATTTTCAGTAGTTTTTTTCCAATGGTTAAAAACTGAATAAAATGACAGCTCCAGAGGACTCCAGGCACTATAATCAAATCAAAGAGATGGCATGGTTATAATGCTTACTGTGTTCCTTTAAGTTAATGCTTTAAAGCATGGATCTGTAGACCTAGGGAACAATAGAGATTCGATTATGAGAATTAAGGATGTGCATGGGCAAAAAAATTGGTTCGGTCTGGAAATTCGGGTAAGATTAAAAATTCAGCACTTCGGCAATTCGGTTCGGCACTTCCGAATTCGAGACTTTGGCAATTCGGCATTTCAGTTAGGTTCGGCACTTCCGAAATTCGGGACTTTGGCACTTCTGGACTTTGGCAATTCGTACATTGGTAAGCATCCCTCTCTTGTCACCACAACCACTTACACATCTGTAGGGCTCCCTAACCCTACCCCTAACCACCACAACCACTTACACATCTAGGGGTAGGGTTAGGGGTAGAGTAAGGGGTAGAGTTAGGTGCGCAGACTGCCATCAAAACAATTGGTCTAGATTCCTGTCATCATTCAAGTAATTTTCCCTCCCTCTCTTGCTTTGCCACTTTTCAGAAATCTGAAGTACTTCGGCACTTCCAAAATTCGGCACTTCAGCAATTCAGTTTGGTTCAGTACTTCCGAAATTCGGCAATTCGGACATTCGGAAGCATCCGAATGTCCGAAATCCATCCGAATTTACATTCGGAACAAAGCTAATTGCACATCTAATGAGAATATAATTAGACTCAATAGATTCAAAATTACTTCCCAAAGTATACTGTAGTTTGAATTAATTTTTCATAACTACTGACTGGAATCTTATTAATGGTTTGAAATAATTTATTGTTGTTAAATATGTATTTGGGGAGGTAAGAAATCCTCCCTGTGTCTTACATGCAATTAATTCTTTCATCCTGTATAATGATATTGCAATTAAGAAGGATTTCGTAACCACGCTAAGGGTCAGTAAATGTGAATTCATAAAAAACATGAGATAATAAGATGTTTGCTTCAGAATGCGAAAATCTAGCAATTAAGCAGATCGTTTGCATGAATCTTATTCCTACAACATTTATGGATAGAAAATTACAAGTGGCATGTGATAAGAAAAGTTTAAGAGCAAAAGCCTATCACTAAAGATAATTAATGTAATGGAATGCCTGTCCTATTTTATGGGGCTTTGAAGTGGTCGCAAAATCCCACAAGTAGGATTTCAAACTCCTTGAAGAATTATTACACTTGAACTTCATTCAGTCGATCTGGATACATTGTTTGTCTGTTACAAAATAAATTAAAAATTAATCTCAGAAAAAGGGAGCTATTATCTATTAGCTAAAAGGCTGCAAGATGCAGCTGTGGCACAGCTTGCGTAATTTCATAAGTCAGAATGAGATTCCAAAACAATAATAATGAATTATTTATTCCGGAAACAAATGAACCAATGGCCGAAATTGGTTTTGGAACAAACTAAAAAAAAATTTCTTCTGAATCTGAAAAACTAAGAGACAGTTTTTTTGCAAACTGCTTAAAAGTGAAAGGGTTCATTTGCAAGACTTAATTTTTCTCATACAGATATAATAATACAATTTAGACAACTCACTAATAGGTGCATTTTCAATCTACATTCGTTCATCTTTATTTCGTTCAGCTTTTCAAAAATTATCGCAAAGATTCATCAGAACCAAAACAACAGAAAACGTGGTTCGTACTGACCAAATTTTTTTTTTCACAAATCATTTCGGACAAACCAATTTTTGTTTACCATGAGCTTGTCTACGGAGGAGTTGATGCTCTAACTAAGCTACTAATATGCATGTGAACCATTAAAGGCTGGAAAAGTTGATAATTTGTAGCTGCTACAAGCTAGCAGCTCTTGTTAATAGCAACAGCTTACAACCCCTATTCACTGGCAAGGTGGTAAACAGGCTTGTGGAGATCTATTTGCAATTCCCCTGGTTTGTATGAGTGGAACTAAAACAATCAAACAGAGAAAATGTGGCTTTTTTTGAGAATATCCACATTACCATGTTAAATAATGTTTAAGCTTATTTCAACAAACAACTGAACTGGAAGTGCATATTTAGTTGAAATAACTGAGTTTACTTCTTGTGAACAGTAGAATGGGTTAAAATAGTCGAATTGTGAAAAATCGAACTGTTCTGCATTCAATCAATATTTCTCTGAGTGTCATTACTCTTATAGGTCAGAGGGAAGGAGTTTAGCTAGATGTTAAGGTATGCATGTGAATGCTGTGATTGGGTGGTTCTTATTGTACTTTCTGATCTTACTCCTGTCTAAACCACCAAACTGTACTCAACTCTCTGAACCAGGTTGGTTTCTGTCCAGAAGGCCTATAACTCTATGTTCTTCCTTCCCTTAAACCAAGAGTGCCCAAAAGGTAGACCCCCAGTTGTTTTATTCTAAATGTTGTCAAAGCATAATTCCAATTGGAATTCTACAAACTACCAACACCGAGGGTACAAAATTAAGATAGGGGGTATGTGGAACTAAAGGGGCACACCAGTAATGCCACTAGCATCACTGGCACACTACAAATGGGTGGTCATGCCTTGAAAAGAGTATGTCAGCCTGACTGAACTCCAGGTTGACTGATAACCTCCCTAGCCAGACCCACTCAGAGCCTAAATATAGGCTCCAATTGTGCTTTTTGGGGACAATATACCAGTGTCCCCTGATATGGGATACCAGGGAACCGATCATGGTCAATAGTACAGGACCCCAATATCAGGGCAGTCCGACTGTATCTGTTGGGAGGTATCATTCTACAGCAGGCTTCCAAAAACTACAGACCTCCAGATGTTGCTGAACTACAATACCGATGATTCTCAGTCTATTTCATTCATAGAATCACTGAAGTTGTAGTTCAGCAACATCTAAAGGGCCGAAGTTTGGGGAAGTCTGTTCTACAGCATCAGTAGATCTAGCTTTTGGACTTAGACCTTTTTCTGAAGGAGAACTATTTTAGAGCTGAGAAAGCCTTTGCAGATTTTAATGCCATATGTGTGGACTAGGCATTGACCTGGTACTAACACTCTTTCTTCAATTACTGATGGCCTGGCAGGCACTTCGATTCTTGTTTTCTAATTCTAATATAAAACAAATGTAACAAAAACAAAAAAAACAGTAATAAAATAATGATGAGGTCAACACTGCAGGTGAAATACATTTGTTTTATTTCCTGCTAAAGTTTGTACATTTACATATGTCATATACACTCTTTGTTTCTTTAACTCCTTCATTGTTTTGGATGATTTTACGTCACATAAAAATCATTGAATTTTTTTTTTTTTATGCCTTCGTTTTCATTTTGTTTTTGTAAAGCAACAATATCCCAAACTATAAAAACACAGAGAAACAGAATAATTAAAGAACATTTTACACAATAGAGAAATGTACTATATCACAGCTTCTATATTTATGAAGGGGAGCCATTTGTTCTAATTTACATTAATCGATCGGAATGAAAAGTATGCGAGTGATATAAAGTACGTAGGTATTTAAATTAATAACAAATGCAAATGTAAACTTTATAAAGTACTGCATTTTCTGAACAGTACCTTTGATTAGAAAATGTGACATACATCTCTGCACGTGTTTCATGTTCAATGTAATTTGCAATTTAACTAGGGATTTACATCATACATCTGAAAAGCAAGGTTATTCTGTAATGTCTCACAAGAATAGTCAAAGCAATCACTGACCGTACAACTGTCAAAAGTGATGTATTGAGAGAGAAGTGCGAATTACTTTTTCTTAAGCTGCCCGTGCAATGATAGGTTCCATACAGCAACAAATCGCAATGGGAAGCTGCATTGTGTCAAACTAACACCGTACCACAAAATCTGAAACTCAAGAAGTGGGATGTTTTACCTTATACATCTATTGAGTACCACCCCTCGTTTGTTAGTGATAAATATCAAGCGTTTCATAATTAAATGTAAATAACGTACACTTTAGCTGTGTGTTTGTAAACCATTAATAATATGGTGAATTGATTTCCCCTTTAAAGATGGACATGTGTGTGATGTATAATGCACCCTACAAGGCAGCACTGGAGTTAATTGCAGTCCATACGTAAAAATGTTTACGTCTGTCCCCTTAAAGGATCAACCTGGTCAACCAAAATATATATTATACCTAATTGGACACAATTTAAAGATTCTGTGGCTGGAATGCCTTCAAGTCTTCTACAAAATACTGGTGTTCAAGAAGAGAGTGTAGCCGTATACTAGTACAGACGAGCCCGTTGATAGCAAGTCATATTATATGTATCAATGTGTTATCTGCTATTAAAAAATGTAGAAATGCTTGGAATAAACATGGGTCCAATGAGTTTAAATATGAGTAAAAGAAAAACAAATATGGCACACTAATACTAATGTTGAGATACGAGAATTCAGGATTGTGAACTACTGAGGTTTTTTTGGGGGAAAAGATCTCAGATGTCTACACTTAAGTCCATCAGAAGTAACCCTAACACTCTTTGGTGTGATAGGGTTTCAACAAAGTAAGACTACAGGAATAATGCATCTAGCCTTTGAAAACGACTTTAGTTAAAAGAGACATTGCAGCAATCTAGAATGCGACAAATGGCATAGCATTACACAAGAGTTCTCCATATTTTTTACAAAACGCAAACACTACTTGCACCCTAGCTCTATCTTGGGATCTGGTTAATCACTTAAAAGAAGAAAAGGTGAAAAAATAAAGCTGTACACATCGCCCATAATCTCCTGTGGAATAGATTGAGCTCTCTCCGATAGCTAATGCAGATGCTATAGATATAGCAAATGCTAAATAAAAGTCTTGCACAAGGGCAAAAGACTTGAAGGGTTTGATTCATGAAAGAAAAATTTTAATTTTTATAAATACGTTTATAAAAATAACCTGGTGAGGTTTTAAGAAATATGCACTGCAAAAGACCAAGATTGGTTGGGAGATATCTGCCATTTGCTGGTTTATTTTTGAAGAATCATCTATATTCTTCAATGTGGCTTATGTGGATACTTTAAGCATTAAAATCCATTACAATTAAATGATTTGGGGGTACAGAGGCTGCCCTTTCTTATAAAGGGCACTGTTTACTTTTTGCAGTTTCCACACCATAGTGGCTGTCATTCAGACAGCTTTGGAATAAAATAGATTTAAGAATTGAATCTATTTTATGTGCAAAGAACTATGCTGACACTGACTGCTGAATGTGCATCTAATGCCCAACTCTAAGTAGTATTTGATTCAATTGTTCTCATAGAATAGCACTGGATTGGTGGATTGCAACATTAGGCATTGATGTGTCATATGGCCGCCATGATTTGAACACCACACTGATCATCAAGTTTGATGATCACAGTCCGAGGATCGGGCTGCAGTGAGGAGACTGTCCGAGTGCTGGATTACAGGTACCGTTTAATTGTGTTTTTAAAAGTTAATTTGTGTACCCATTATTTTAAGGGGTGCTCAGTAATGTAATACATTATAAGAACACATATAATTAAACAAACAATTTTTTTTTTATAAATAATTAATTATGTTTAATAAACACAAATAATTGTGTTCCTAAAAAGCCTGAAGTATCCCTTTACAGTATAAATAAGATTAATCTATAGAAGTGTATAGCAGACATGGAAGGCTTCAAGCATTTTTCATACTCACATTCCTTACCAAAAAAAAAATCCCCAAATATTTCCTGATAGTTTGGAATTTTTACTTTTTCTAAATAAATGCCCCACATCTAAAATATTAGCAAATTCCTAAAATGTTTATTATATTTTTAGTGACATGCAAGAGCATCGATTCTGCGTTATACAGCGGGATAATCTCTAGAACTAGCAGGAAAGCCAATCTTTTATTAGAATGGCTTTTAATCTTGTGAAACTGTCTTGCGACCTGATAGAGTTCTCACTTTATTTTCTTCACAATACAGTAAATGGTGTTTACTTGCAAGCACCCTGAGGAACTGTATGTAACATTTTTCACAAAAGAGATTCCACAGACAAATGCTCCTAACAATTTAGAGGTTATGCAAAAATAAAAAAAAAATAAAAAAGTTTTTGGTTTTTTTTAGTGAAAAGTCTTCGTAATAGCACAGATACTAAAAAAAAAAAATTCTTCTGCAGCAAATGATGTTTTAGTTACAACAATAATGTACCAATAAATCTTTTGGTAACAGATGGCCAATAATGCATTGCAAACAACCTTCAACATTGAAGACAAATGGCTGAAAGGTGACTGGACCCTCAGAAATTAGACCAGTGTTTTGGATAAGTTATTATCAATTCTATTCAGTACCTGAAATTAAGTTTTAATATCATTCAATTCTTAATTAACACAGAATTAATGTTCTGTATTACGAGATGTATAAATCCACCCTTTGGAATGTTACAGATATATATCTGCATTTCTAAATTAAAAATGACTGCCAAATTTGACAGAAGGTAACATTTACTCATTAAAACCAATATCTCATGATTCCAATTTAACTTTCTTAAAACCTTCTAATCCATTATGCTTCCCAATGATAGTTTATCCATCAGTCATGCGTTATTAAAAGGCATGACGTAACTACCACATATCGTGGTCATTGTAACTCGCTTACTTTTGGGATACATTATTAAACACAACTTTTATGCATGTTATAGTTTTTGGACCGAACCTTTGAATATTTACATTTATATAGTTTCTTACTTTCTTTTTTAAAAGCCAGTATGTTTTTTGCAACATTTAATATCTAAGCCATGTTTCCTCTGCTCCACCTACCCCATTCTAAAATGCTTCCTTCACCATAGTTACACTATTGCTGTACATTATATCACAGCTCCAAAAGTCCACACGTTCTGTCTCTCTCTTCTAAGCTGCAATGTTTCTCCCAAAACACAAGAGTACAAGTCTTAGGTAAGACAGCAAATATTTCTAAAATCATAGTTCATCTAACAGCTTTCACATTCAGAAACCCAACACTTAAACTGCAAGTCTTAGAAACTCAAGACAGCTATGCAAAGAGAACTTTAGAAACATAGAAACATAGAATGTGATGGCAGGTAAGAACCATTCGGCCCATCTAGTCTGCCCAGTTTTCTAAATACTTTCATTAGTCCCTGGCCTTATCTTATAGTTAGGATAGCCGTATGCCTATCCCACGCATGCTTAAACTCCTTTACTGTGTTAACTTTGAAATCTGCTACTTAGCCCCTCTCACCTACACACTACTTAAGAACTCACTTTTAGTGAGTTTGATCCCTGTGTGTATGGTAGACACCGTCACATTTTTATTTGCAAAGAGAGTTAAACAGCTAGTGCCAGGTATGCACTTCAAGCTTTGCAGTACTGGTTTAAACATGTCCAACATTTCAGACGCAACAGACCAGAATGGCAGACACCTGATAGGCCTAGCTAATTCCTGGTGTGGACAAACCTCAAGACTGAACTGGTTGAGTTTGGCTTAATAGTACATTTTATGAACTTAACTCACCCTCAGTTGTAACATGTCACTATATTCCCAATGTTGCGAAGAATTATAGGACATTAGAGTCTACAGCAGCTAAAATAGAATTAAATATGCCTAGAGTTACCTGCCAATCCTCAACCTCAATAAATCTCCAAAAATAATTAATATGTACATAACACTCACACTTTAAGCACCGTACCAATCTGAGTGCTGTTTTCAAATTATTAATTTGTACCTATAATATAAATTAAGAAAAAAAAAATTGAATGAAGAATGTCATCTACACGATGTTGGGAAAAAGACTTAATATTCTTATGACACTGGCAATACTCAATGGACAAATATTTTATTTAGAGAGCAATAACTCAAAAAAGAATCTGAGTCGATGTAGTATTAAAAGATTAAATATTGTTAGCAATTGCCCTTCCTGTAGTTCTACGGTAAGATTTATTACGACATACACACAATAATGTCAGAATCTATGCATTATCAGGTTAATTCATGGCTATGTCTTCCCAAACACTTATACAGTCTCACTGATGTGCAGTAATGAAGGTCTACATTACAAAATAAACGGTGTCATAAATCTTGCTATTCTGATATTTACAATGCCCAGCAGCTAAAAAAGCCCAAGCTTTCTTTAAACATTTTAAATAATTTAAAACCAAAATCTCTTAACTCCAAATGGTAACATTTTCAGTGACGTAAATACTGGCAATGTATGTCTGTACAATATTGGAGCCAGGTTAAAATACTAAATATAATGTACAATTTACTACAATTGTATTTTTTTTTTCTATTTCCTACCAACATTAGTTCATACAAGGGCCATGTCCTAACACAGTGCTACAAGTTAAATGGTATCATTCCTGGACATTATTTGTTTTAAATTGATGTATCAATAATGAACCGCAAGGTGAGTATACATTTTTTAGACATCCATTTTTGTTCTTCCAATGACAACACAAGTCTTAGCGGTCTCGTCAATGTTGTAATGCAACTAACTGTAAAAATATCTACAATGTTAGCATTTCAATTCCAAAACTCAATCTCCTTTTTTTATATTTGACCGTAATTAGTGACTATAAAAAGCTTGATCAATGCAGCATATGGAAACACATATAATTGTATGCATACACTGTAAAGAATCCCGATGAATGACTGACATACAAACGATGTTCCTATTTAGATATTCACGTCATTTTGGCAGATGGCCATTTATACTTTTTTTTTTTTTACTGCTCTATAGACACATGGAGAATTCCATCATCTATCGATCTCAATTTGCCCTGACAAGACTGGAACACTAAATCATTGTAGTTGCTTTGCATATGAATGACTGTAGTTGCTTGGTATATGAACTACATTTAAAAGCGCCAGTCTTAGCATCGTATGGTGCTCCCATCATCCGCACTGTGTAAAACTGAGTGTGCGTGAAGAATGTTTACGTAGTTTTATCTTGATAAAGGTAATATACAATAAATATGCCAGCAACAAAAATGATTATTAAACAGTATTATGGTAAAATACATACTTTAAAGTGATTCTGTTAAAAAAAAAACTCCTATGAATAAAGGAATGTACTAAAATGAATATCAAGGAAATGTTATCAAGTACCATATTCGCTCTGTGTGGAATAATGAAAAAGCTCAGATGAAGGTACTTTGCACCAACAATCTATTGATTTATTTGTGGACTGGTCCCTTTGTGATTAGCCTTGCAGCAACATCCTTCCAACAGATTGTGATGCAACTGACATTGAAACACTTATATCCTAGAGTTCTCATTTCTAGGTTTCAAATATTGGCAGCACTTGCAATTGCATAAACATGAGATGAAATTTAACTAGTTACAGTTGTCAGGGAGACCAGAAGGTGTGAAATGGTAGGTGATATGTAAACAGAGATCTCTAACCTTCATTGAAAAACTATTGAGGAATTGTACCTTTACAGAAGAAAAAAAACTAAACATAACATAAAAAAAGTAATATAAAAACAAAAAACAAATGCACACACACAACATATATACATGTATATACAGGTCACATCTATACAAAGTACAGATTGTCATGACGGACAGTAGGTGTCCTTTGTCTAAGCCCTATGGGTATATGACATTAATAAATAGATGCTTTTACAATTGTACAGTATTTGTTTGTGCCTAGACCACTACTGATATGGTGTTAACCCATTCAGGGCTGGAAGGACCTTCAATTTACCACCAGGCCCCAATTAGTGATGAATGGGTTAAAACACTTTCTTGAATTGGATACCTTACATGTTTATATAAAGTTTGCATCTCCCACCCATCAATTTGTGGTTATTTTTGTCTCAATAAGTATCTTTTCTACTGTGTAGGATTTTCATTGTCATCTTGGTATATTCTATGTTGTCAAGATATTAGATGTGATAAACTAGTTACATGTTTGTATAGACAGCCTGGTAAAAATCACATTGGCCATCAATGCATAGTTCCGTACACCCGTACACCATGGCCGAATCACAGACTCAACATTTACAGACGGCATGAGTGTTATGTGTTAAACTACAAGTAATCGATTCCATAATTAAATTAAAGTGCAATCATACAGCAATATGTTCCACAAGCATCTAGTATACACAGATACAAGATCAAAAGTTGTCAAAATCCATATGAAACATTGATTCAGTGCCAATGGTGAGCCAATAAAATCTGAACAAGAGTTCAAATAAAACGTATCTTTGGCCAATGGCTGAGAATAAAAATTTTTTTTTAGATTTTTGGCTTAAAATTTGAGGTTTTCTCCATACTGGAAAATTTGGAATTTTAGTTTGTGAAATATTTTTTTGTTGTTTTTATGCTGTCCTATACTAGCTAATCAATACTAACTGACATTGGTGATTTCACGTACACTGGGCTTTTATTTCCTACCGCTCGTCAAATGATGCATTCTAAAAGATTGAAGAAGTTTCTGGATTCAATATGGTGTAGCTGACCGTATGTCATACACCTATGAAGATATCTATAAAGAATGTTCACATATAACTATCACCCAAGTGTGATAACTGCTGATCCTTCCAATGTCTAAAATTCATCTTGATATAATCTAACTAGGTAATCATAATAATATTAGTTCTATGGGTGTCGTTGACCTTTGTTAACGCATGGGAGCTGGTCTAGGTGCTAGGAGTAAAATGCAGTACATAAAACTGTAACAAGCAGCAAACAGCATCAAGATTTCATTGGTTACCATGGTAATTGCTCCCCAATTGCTCGTTAGAAATAACCCCCTACGTTCCTTTCATTTATGATCTTTCAGTAATTACGGTCTGTAATCGTGCATGCCTTCACTCTGACAAATGCTATGGAAACTACAAAGGATATAAAAACACTAAAGCATTTGCATTAAACTATGTACCAAATAACATCTGAATTGTAATGTAAGTCATGATAGCCAATGAAACGGTCTGTTACAATCACAGCAAATCGCAGTTGTATAAACTTCCGAGGGCATCAGATCTCAGAAAGGAAGTAGAAAGAAAATGTTGTCATGGACCGAATGAATCCACCAACATACTTAGAATTTCGTCCCTATTTTTGGCGGGTTCTATCATATCCCTTATCCGTACCAAAAATAAATAAGCCAATGTAAAATAACAGAGTGCATACAATTATATGGAAATACTAGTTCTGGGGTAAACACAGAAAATGAGGCATTGCCCACTCGGGTATATAGTGAGATGAAAACTGTACAGTACATTCGAAAAATTGGCTAATTCTAGAAGAATGCTTATTGGAGATGATATGAAATATATTAAAGTACCAAAAAAGAAGCAGACACGCCAAACATCCCCACTCCATCGTCACATTGATCCTATTGGCCAATATCCTTACAATAAAATATACTGTTGCAATGTATTGGTCCATATCACTGGTGTTCAACAACGTGTTTTTTTTGTTCACTTTCATCTAAGATGTTCGCCTTGTGTTTATGACTGACTAGTATGCAGTGCGGGTTATGCGAACTCTGCTGAATTTACTACACTATGAAAACACTGAGATCATGCTTTATCTATAACTTCTCCTAGTCTGCAAAAAACGTGCCTGTTCCTTCTTCTGCTAAAATGAAATTCTAGCATTTACATATATCCCCTAATTAAACATCTATATGTTTGCCTCGGCTCTGCATTGTTGCTAAAGTTAAGTCATATAAAAAAAATTTAATATAAAAAAAAGAAAAACAAAAGTTAACTTTATGAGAGCTAAGAGTGAAAATGAGGTGGTGTGGGACAGGCACATATAATTTTGTCCTGAAATGTATCCCCTTATAAAACAGGTGCATACGTTACTAAGCCTTTTAGCACAGGAATAAACCCGCGATGCAAGAGGTGTTAAAAAGCCAAAATAACTACACTCTGCAGATTGGGAACAAGACATGTACAACATAGTGAGCAGTCAACAGCAAAAAGAAATGTGCAATAGAAAATGCTATCAAGCCCCAGCCAGTCACAGACTCATTTTGTTTTTTTGAATGAACCACAGATAGTAACAATTGTGACGGACGATATAAGTTGCTGCGCTTGCTGACTGACACCAGCTCATTCCAACTTCATTCCTTCTTAGGTGACCTTCTGCTTGATGCTTGGGGTCTCTGGCCTGTAGTCCTTCCTCTCCGAAATATTACGTTTGATCTTGGCACTGGCTGGAGACGAATCCTGGGTCAGCGAAGGGCTGGAATGGGATTTTTTGAGCCCGGAGTTGTCATTTTCGCCATTGATCAGCAGGTCTTTGCCACCATCTTTAAGTAGTTTCACATAAACCTCATACCGAGTTTTCTATAAGAAAATGAAAGCATACAGTTAAAGTAAGAAAGACATGCAAACCAAAAAAATAAAAATTGAAGATATTTAGCACTATGCAATCCCATCATTGATCATCATGTGACATTGTAAGGAAAAATATATCTGGCAAAAATGAACTGAAAACATATGATTTTATATATTTGCTTATACTATCCTTAACCATTTTATGTCACTTTACCCCACTCCCTCTAGCATGTTAGCTCATTGAGCAGGGCCCTCAACCCCTCTGTTCCTGTGTGTCCAACTGGTTACAACTACATGTCTGTTCGTCCACCCATTGTAAAGCTCTGCGGAATTTGATGGTGCTATATAAATACCATATTAATAATAATAATAATATTATCATCACAAGACTATTCCATAAAAAAATGAATCTCATCTGAGCAGGTCCATTATATGTTGGTTATGATAGAACAGCAAAGTCAATAGAAATCTATATCTTATATGGTATTCATTATCAAAAAGAACAGAGCATTTCTATCTATAAGGCACTCTACTGGCCAATTTTCCTTGTGATAACCTCATTTTAATATTATAATCGGATTATATAGGTCTCCTTAAAAACAGTTTTGAAATGATGTGCCAAAAATAGGCCCAACATCAAGAGCCTGTGCATTTCCCTCTATAGATGGCTGTGAGAGCAATGGGTGGGCTAATGCGAAAGTGTCGTTTCCGTCTTATCAATAAAACTGTATCGGTGATGTGAGCGAATGCCTGGGAGATCCCCGTTTTTTGTCAAAACTGTTCCACGGCAAACATTGAATGGTACGGAATGTATAAATAATTTCAAATCACACCTAATTAATGTAATATTAGACCAATAGGAGTCAAGTAAAAAAAAAACCCAAAGATTAGTTTATTTCCACAATAAGCACGTAATATTAACTATTGTGGGGAAAACTCAGCAACTGTTCCTTCAGCTGCTGTTAGACTAAGATTATGCACGCTTGTACAACAAAAGGACGGCTACGGGTTTCTGTCTCCGGAATAGCATGTTGAGAACTCTTAAATGTGCAGTGTTTTAGCATTTTTATCTGTGTAGCACTGTACCAACGATGGCTAACCTCTCACACCCCAGCTGTTGTATATTGTGTCTCTTCAAACACATCACAGAAACCGTACAGGAACAAAAGTGGTGAGCCACAGGTTAGCGATCACTGCGCTACACCATGCCATAAATGCACTAGATCTGTGCTTTCTAGCTTTCTTTAAAAAACAAAAACAGTGCACCTCACTCCAAGAATCTTTCCCTCATTAATATTTATTTTTAACTTAATTACAGAGAAACACCTTGATTTGTGCGTTGGACTTAAATCACAAAGCATCATAAATGAGAAAGTCTCCGGAAACAATAAATGCTAGGTAAATATAGTCGTTTGAGAAGACTGATTTGCGCAGAAATATATTTCGCGCAAACTGTAATTTCCAAGTCCTGGCCCAGAGCTTTCTTTCCCTTTGAGAACAAAACAACCCAGACGAACAATCATATTTAAATGTACTTAGTTTCATGCGGTTTAGATGAACAGCCATCTCAGCGAGAGCCACCGAGAAAGGTATTCGAACCATAGTTGGTAGGGTTTACTGCAATGCCGATGAAAGCCTTCTCGTGCGTTCAATCATAATTTTTAATACAAAGGGGGCTCTGCAGCAGTTAATCTCTCGCTATTCATTTGTGCAAGTTTCAAAGCTCTGGCCATAAAACACATGAGTGGAGCTTACAGCAGGGTGCAGTGAGGGGGCGCTTTTTCAAATGTTTGCAAAATAATTTTATATAACCTTTCCACTGTTCCTAGTTTTGATAATGTGAGATTTAAGAATACTATGTCATCCACAGAAAAAAAGGGGCAAAACTTCTGAGCACCGAACGTTCTTTTTATACGAGACTTTTCAAATACAGGTTTCAAAATATTCTGCACCGGTGAAACGGAGCAATTTAATGGGAGTATAGCTTGTAATTCTTTCATTTAAACGATCAAGGCTACAAATAGAGGTCTTTTCTTCAATGCAAACAAACGTTACACCTGACTGTTCTTATACACATTGCCAAGCATACAGGTACAATTAAAAAAACAACAGTACGGCTCCAAACATGCATCTGCATATATGAAGATAAAATCAAGGGCAGAATGTGTCTACAGAAATTACTTTCGTAGCTCGTATTTTCCACTTATTAAACATAAACATAAACAAAGACAACGCATACGAAAGTGCACACAGAGGGTTATTAACTTAAGTTAAAATCTAAAGCGAATTCAAAATTAATGTGAAAATCAAGGTCAAGGTAGCCAAATTTGAAACTGAATTTTCCAAGAATCTTCCCGGTTTGGCTATTTTGAACTTAAATTTGAATATCACTTTTAATTTTCACTTTGGGTGTATAACCCTGACAGTGTTCCGTTTTTATGAACACCGCTACCTGTCTACTTGTTAATATATAAAGAGCTACTTTGTTTACTTGGCCCTTTTTAATTTTTGTGTATTTTTTTAATATCTGGTCACTGGTTTTGTCACTTATCTTCAATTTTCGAAAAAGAGTATCTCTGTTTTGTCAATTTTGTTATAGTAACCTATAGTTAAAAAAAAATAAAAAATAAAATAAAAGAACACTCAATTAATGCTTCTTCTAAGTATGCTAGTGACTTTAAACATGCACATATGTTTTTGTTACTTTATATATTCATGATTTTCTATATATATAATTAAACTTATTTTGAACACTTCTTTTTTTTTTAATCAAATCTTACTGTATCACTGTACTTTAGCCTTTATTTTCCTTTTTTTTTTTCAGTCAATGGATTGTCACGTTCTGTATTCTACCTTTTTATCCTCAGATTTTCCCAGTTCTACGCTTTCTATGCTTTTTCTCTATGCGTGCCCATGCACCGGCACATCTAGATAATAGGGGCTCTAACAAACATCATTTCTTTTTCATCCCTCAGCAGGGTCGGCATTTGCACATTGTAATTTTCTGTGGGAGTGAGAGCTGGGTTGATTTGCATGTGCTGACAGTGTATAAGGAATCCATTGCCTTCCATTGTGAACGAAAAAACATGATAATGTGGATTCAAAAATGTCTATGATTGTGCATGTAAAACAATTTGAAACAGCATGAAGAATATGATTACATGCTGCTAATCTGACATGGTTCTGCAATCAGAATGTGACCTACCAAGGACTGCAAACAGCATCTCAAGAAAGAAAAAAAAAGTACACTTAAAGGGACACTATAGACACCAGAACAAATATAGCTTAATGTAGTTGTTGTGGTGTCTATAGCCTGTCCCTGTAGGCTTTTTCATGTAAACACATTGCATTTTTAGAGAAATGTGACTGTTTGTGTAGCATTGTGTGTATGTGTAGCGGTGTGAGTGAATACTGTCTGCACGAGTGTGCATAATGCAGTGTGCCATTGTCCAAGTGTGTGTATAACAGTGCGTGTATACTGAGTGTGTGTGTCAATGTGTCTGAGTGTGAGTGTGTGTCTGCTGTGTGTTATTGTGTGTATAAAGCAATCTGGCATTATGGATGTGCATGGGCAAAAAATTCAGTTTGGTTCGGTTCGGAAATTCGGGTAAGTAAAAAAATTTGGCACTTTGGTAATTCAGCACTTCGGCAATTCAGTTCGGCACTTCCGAAATTCTGAACTTCGGCAATTTGGAACATCTGTAAGGCTCCCTCACCCTACTCTAACCTTACCATAATTCATGTAATTTGCCCTCCCTCTCTTCTTTTGCCACTTTTCAGAAATCCAAAGCACTTTTGCACTTCCGAAATTTGGTTCGCTGCGGCAATTCAGTTCGGCACTTCAGAAATACAGCACTTCGGAAGTTTGGTATTCAGACATTCGTAAGCATCCGAATGTCCGAATCGCCCCAAATTCACATTCGGAACTAAACAAATTGCACATGTCTACCTGGCATATATAACAGAGGTGGATATGTTGGCCTTATTTCTCGAATCACTTGGCCAGAGTCCCCTCAGAGAAAAATACTAGCCTTTGCATTGCTGGTATTTTTGCAATACAGGCACCGGCCAGATAGCCTCTCACAGCAGCTATTCCTGTAAAATAGCGGCCAGATGGCAACCTGACTACTCATGTACTTGCATTAACTTAGAAGTAGGTGTTACCACTAAAATGCATGGATGTCTACTTTTTAGCATTTATCTTTCTCCAATTCTGCTGCAAAGAAACAAATAGCCTCCATTTTAATGGGGCACACTTAATCTTTATGAAGTGGTTTTGGTGCACATATGCTGCTACTGCAGCCTTGCAAATGAAAAATGCACTGTTTCTAAGAAATGACACAGTATACATTTTGCAATCCTCACACTCAAAGTGGCTGTCAGATATACAGATACAAGGCCTTTGGACAATTTTACATCGGGTGTGCAATGCTTTTTTGCATAAACAAGCAGTGGATTGGTGGATAATGGTGACTGCTGCGCATCCACAATGCTTGGAAACTGGGAACAGATCTTCAAACTTGATGTTCACACTGGAGGAAGACCGTGTTTCAGTAAGGAGTCTAAATGGAGGAAGACCGTGTTTCAGTAAGGAGTCTAAATGGAGTTTTAAAGTCTTATTACACCATGTCATGATTTATGTAACAATAATAAAGCCAAAATGGAGAAGCCACGTGTAAAAACTAAGTACTCCGTATGATTCACTAGCTCGTAGAACCCCATTTAGCAGCAATAATATAAAGTAATTGTTTTCTGTTTGACTTTATCAGTCTCTTACATTGTTGTGGAGCAATTTTTGCACAGTCTTCTTCACAACGTTGATTCAGCTCATTGAGGTTTGCGGTCATTTGTTTACGCACAGGTCTCTTAAAGTCCCAGCATTTCAATCAGGATGAGGTTTGGACTTTGACGGCGCTATTGCAACACCTTGATTCTTTTCTTTTTCAGCCACTTTGTTGTAGAATTGCTAGTGTGCTTGGGATCAATGTCCTGTTGCATGACCTAATTTAAGCAAAGCTTTAGCTGTCGGACAGATGGCCTCAAATTTGACTCCACTCTATATTTTGTATACTTTGGTATACAGAGAATTTTATGGTCAACTCAATGACTGCAAGGTTCCCAGGTCTTGTGGGTGCAAAACAAGCCCAAATAATCACCCCTCCACCACCGTGCTTGACAGTGGGCATGAGGTATTTGTGCTGATATGCTATGTTTTCACCAAACGTGGCACTGTGCATTATGGCCAAACATCTCTTTAGTCTCGCCTGTCCAAAGGACATTATTCCAGAAGTCTTGTGGTTTCTTCAGATGCAACTAAGCAGTGCTGCCATGTACTTTTTAGAGAGAAGAGGCTTTCTCCTGGCAACCCTTCTAAAAACAAACCATACTTGTTCAGTCTTTTTCTAATTGTACTGTCATGAACTTTAACATTTAGCATGCTAACTGAGGCCTGCAGAGCCTGAGATGTAGTTTCTCTAAACATTGCAAGGTCTGACCTTGGAGCGAATTTGCTCGGACGTTCATTCCTGGGAAGATTGGCAACTTTCTTGAATGTTTTCCCCTATTGAATAATCTTTTTCACTGTAGAATTATAGATTCTAAATTGTATGTAAATGGCCTTATAACCCTTCCCAATTTGATGAGCAACAACAATTGCCTCTCTAAGATCATTCCTGATGTCTTTCTTCCTTGGCATTGTGTTGACACACACCTGAATGCTTTAGACCAGCAAACTGCCAAATCTTTGGTTTTTGTAGAGGTGGTCACACTTGCTGATAATCAATTAATCAAGGGCAGTTGATTAGCAGCACCTGTCTGCTACTTAGCCTCTTAATTCCTATGGGAGTGGAAAGGGAGTAGTTTTTCCACACATGGCTGCTCTATTTTGGCTTTATTTTTGTGGTGTAATATATCATGTGCAGTTGTTTATCTGAGGTTGTAGTTACCTAATTTTAAGACCTGCTAATGAACATATGATTATTTTGTCCTGATATTTAAAACCATATAATTAAAAGAGGATGTACTTTCATTTTCCTATGACTGTAAATTATATATATTTTTTCCTTTAATTGGATGGGTAAGATTAGGATTGGATGGACGGAGGGTGGTTGGACTGACAGACAGACAGGAAGTACACAAATTCCTTCAGATTTATTAAACTATTTGCATATATTTAAATAGTTTAAAGGGTTACCCCAAGTACCATGACCTCTTTTTTTTTTGGTAAGTTAAATATTGTCCCCTTTGTATCCATGTACCAAAAGCATGAGAAAAAAAATGTTGAAGGAAACCACTTGAACTGCGGCATGAGCAAATAAGCTTAGCTAAAGAAGGAACATTTTCTGTCTGGATGCCACTCAATTTAACATAAAATTAGTAAATGACAACAATCCAAAAACAGTTCATTCTGTGAAATGATTGCTTAATAATTACTGCAGTAAAAATCTATCTCGGCTTCTTCTTAGAAGCATGCTATGTTGAATTATTCTTCAATAAACCTTGCTAGGCAGGACCAGCGATTTAAGTCACAGAACACTGGGTAACAAAGAGGTTATCATAACTGACATCCCTGTGGATATATCTGCTGACAGATCAAAATCTATCGAACTGCAGTATGTCTAGAATTCCTGGCTATAAAATCGAAGAAGTTAAAGGGTTTTAATGAAACGACTCAACAACATCAAGGAAAATGTAGACCAGCAGGGCTTTTGTTCACCAACAAGCAGAAAACATTTCCTTTTACTCTATAAATTGCCTCGGAAAGTGTTGAAAATTAGTACTAGCTAGACATCATTGGGCCAAATATGTTACTCTGGCAAAAAAAACAATCCTAGCGGCATACATATATATAAGATCGGTTCGTTCATGACATCTTTGCAATCACCATACCCACTTTACGTTATATATGCATTGCACTAGGGCAGGAATTGGCAATTGTTCGCACTCCAGATGTTGTCGACTACATATCCCATAACACTCTTACTGCCATAATGCTGGCAAAGCATCAGAGGAGATTTAGTCCACAACATCGTGAGTGTTGAGGGTTGCCTACCTCTGCACTAGGGTCTACTAAAATACTGGCTCTAGATCTGTAGACTAGGACAGGTATAGGCAACCTTCAGCTCTCCAGTTGTTGTGGACTACATCCCCCATAATGCTCTTACACACATAATGCTGGCAAAGCATCATGGGAGGTGTAGTCCAAAACATCTGGAGAGACGAAGGTTCCCCACCCCTGGACTAGGACAATCGTGAACATCAAATCTCTACTTAAGAGGAGCCCAGTCCCCTTCAGATGTCTATGACCGCAGTGGGTATGCAGCACTGTATTAATTTTTTTATTTTTTTGCACTCACAGTCATGTGTAGACATGAACACACAGATAAATATACTTTACTTAGTGAAGCTACAAAAATCTATAGACTCTGTTCCCCTTCTCTGGGGAAAATGTGGACTGAAGCATGGTACATTTTGAGTCTTGCACTAGAATCTTTAGAACAAGATCAAACAGTGAGGAGGGACACAATTGTCAGGAATATAAGATGACCTTCCATAGTAATACATCATAAAGTCAGGAATTATGAGAGCTGTGTTCCAATATCCTCTGGGAGCACAGTTTCAAGCCCTATCTACTAAGGGTATACAAACACTGTCCTATAATTTGGTGCATGTTCTTTGTATCTTTGAAGAGAACTG